>NW_019384893.1:238791-383988 GCF_000671375.1 Centruroides sculpturatus
GGGGGGGAAAAAGGAATTTATCCATTTTATTATCCAGAATCTTCTTCTTCTTCTTCGAGGGAGGGAAAAAGGAATTTATCCATTTTATTATCCAGAAAAATACCCAATAAAAGAAGATAATTGACGTAGAAGACGACATCAATCTTGAAAACTTTAAAGTTGAAGATGTAAAGTAGATAAATGATTAACTTCGGGATATTTCACAATCGAATAATAGCTACTGTGGGAATGAAAGTACGTGACGAGTAAATAAAATATTATTAACTTTACAAATTGCTGTCATCAAGCTTAAACAATACCCGTGGTAAGTTTATGATGTATAGTAAGTATAGGAAACACAGGTACTACATAGATATGTAACAGATGAGTTTAGTTAAATTGATCGGCAGATTTTCTTATCCAATCTACGTTGCTATTTGGGCGGATGATATTAATGATTTATGAACGGTCTAGATGACTACACTGATTGCAGATCAAACGATAGAAACTAGCCAGAGTTATTTTTAAACTTCGCCTATTTACTCGTCTCGAAACTTATGGATGCCCTTCTCACGTAATAAGTTTAAAGAGCATTTATGGAAATCGACAATTCCACTATCAAATTTTAACCATTTTCGTTAAAGAATCTTAACTACTTTGCATTATATTAAGAATATTTTTCTCGTTTAATAAATGGTTTTAGATCATTTTTGTCCATAGTTGTCACGACGCCCGGCCTCACGTATCTGGCTGCTACGTGCCACTAACATAATTACCAACCCCAGGTGGCACTTGGAAACTCGATGTAAATCACTGGTAGACAAGTAAATTATCGTCCCGTTTCTGATTAATTGGGATTTTAAAGCTTTTTACCTAACATGGAATATGATAAAGTTGAAATAATTTATCACCTGTAGCAGAATTTAGTTAATGATGGTGTCCCCGATTGCACGGATCATCTGGTCTATTGCAGTTAACATCTCTCTCTCTTCCTTGCTCATTCAGTTCACAGAATGCTGCCTACTGAGTTTGCTAATAAGTATATTAATTTATCAGTTATCCTTGAGGTAAAGCCACTGTTATTATAATGCAGGGACTAACAAGGGATGAATACAACCATCGTCATTCAAACAGCAGATTACAAACATACTCAATAGGTTATTTATTTTATTGAGTAGAAGTTAATTCTGTATTTGAGGACCATTTCTTGGAGTAGAAGAAGAAGAAGAAGAAAAAAAAAAGAAATCTAGACACGATGATGTTTTCTACTTTAAATATCGATACTGGACACGGAAAAAGTCCATTTTCGGATACGCTAGGCCATAGTTACAAATAGGAATTCGTCCACGATTGTCACTCATTGCAATAAAGCGAGTAGTAAAATTAATGATATAGTAATATTTATTACTTCTATTCCGTTTTAATGACACGATTGTCAATGTAATTTGTACCTACCGTATGGAAATGTATCACTTAATGATATAATTACTTCGTTATAATTTGTATCCTGTTTTATTTTTTTAAATACATCTCTCTCTGTGTCTCCATCGGCTTGTTTTCTAAATGGAAATTAAGCGGTCTTACGATAAGAATTTATTGCAAGAATGTTGGTTTAGGTGCTTTTTTTTTATAAAAAGTAAAGTAAATTTCGATTTGGGAAAAGAGCAGCGTGGTTCCATCAGTTGGCCCCACTCCGTCTCCTCTTGCACACAGACAGGTGGAGATGAATGTCTTCCAAAACAAGACATACCCAACATGTCAGCAGGAGAGGCAGGGTGTCCTTTGGCCGCGGGCTGAAAGACAGATTTCCCGCTGTTCAACCACTAGGATATCTTCATTTTAACCCTAGTTATTTACTGACTAGTTTAAGTTCTATTGAAAAGCAACTCTTGTCTATACCTCACCCTAACTTTTTTATCTGGACAGTTGTGCCATTTATCACACACGCCTTCTTAAGGATAGTTGTCTCTTCGAGTAATTGTTTCTTACTTTCTTCTCGACCGGGAATAAATTGTGTAACAAATTACATCGCAACCAATCGATCGGATCCACCAGTCGATCTCAATAAAGCTCCCTTCACAATTTTAATTCTTCCTTCTTTAAATATTGTTGTAATATTTCATTATATTTCTCTTCTTTTGTTAAAAAAAAAATTCTATGAGAATGTAAGAGATATCACATTTAATTTTAATATATTTCTGAAAGCCATTCATAAATCTTCAATCCATTCATTTTACAGGGCCTAATTTATGTTTTCCTGTCATCAGATTTTTAAATTTATATTGAAATTTCTATTCTTTACATTAGAGTCACTTTACAATTAATCTGTTACGTTAAATCCAGATTTGTTTATTGTCGAAAATTCTCAATTTATACGGTTAAAAATCTATAATTATTTTGTATGGAGAGAGAGGGAGTTAGAAAAAGAGCTTTGGACGTTGTTAGTTTAAGAGAACGACGGTGAAAAGTAGCTTAGTGGCATTCAGAAAACGCTCCTGTAAACGGAATGGTTGACTTTGACTTTCAGTAAAGAAAAGAAGGTGAATAAGGTTACTTTGTAACTAATGGATCGATTTTCTTGTGTATAGCATCACTGCGCGCTTTGATTTTTCCAAGTTTTTGAAGAGGAAATAATTAAGAGCTAATAATTGTATAGAAGAGAGCTAGCTTATTCCCTGTACTCTCTCTCTCTCTCTCTCTTCTATACAATCACCCTACCGCCTTTATAATTCTTGGTAGGGTAAGGGGTCTTAAAAGCCAGACATTTTGTAAGTAATTAGTGCAGAATGTCCACCCACCTTTCACGTGGCGACAAAGAGCGTCGTGTCTCGCTTTCCTCTCTCTTCCAATCGTTATTCGCGTAATTTGCATGCCTTGGGGGTTCTGTACAGTTACCATGGTAACGAGGATCCAGGACCACCACCCATCTATTTTCTTGAAATATATATTTAATAAATAAATTCCCAAGTGAGACTTCGGGGAGAGAGAGACTGCATAATTTTCACCTTGTTTAGCGTTCATTATAAGCCGAAAGCTTGGATGGGAAGGGTGATGGCGCGAGCCGTGTCTTTGGGGATGTGAATAAACCAAGTCTTCCATTAGAATAGCTGCAGCCATAAAAGTAATGAAAAGACAAATTCTTAATGACAAACATCGCAGACGAAATGGATGGTTGCACTCAGCACGGCCATTAAAGAATTTCAACAATTTCAGAGCAAAAGAGAACAGAGATGGAGCGAAGAAGAAGAGAGAGAGAGAGAGAGAGATAGAGAGTAGGCAGAAGGAAAGAAGAAGAGAGAGAGAGAAAAAAAAAGAAAGAAAGAAAAAGCAACTTTATGAAGTTGCTTCACGTCTCGTCCACCTTTGGGAATAACATGAATATTGCAGTTTCTCTGTAATCGTGCCTGCTTTTCCGCCGGGGCGCTGTCTTACCTGCAGTTCGTGCAACGAAGAACTGCTAAAAATCCAATAGTGTAATTCAGACATCTTTCCAGTCGCTGAGTGTGCCTCGCGGGACTCTGTATCGCCCGGAGCTTGTGGCGCAAACGCAAAGCATTGGCCCCTATACCAAAAGTTTTGAGTAGCAAATTAAGATGTTCGGTGTTAGGAGTGGGTCGGTAAACCCAGGGGCATGGAGTGCGCGCACACCTAATGGCAACTGGGATCCCCCAGCGTGCAGCGCAAAACCAGCAGACAAAAGAATCGGCTGAAAAGGATTCTAATAAAGTGGACTGCTAGTGGCCGTTTGATCCCTCGAGATTTCGACTGGTAATAACGGTTTTTCTCCAACCATGTCCCGCCGGTCAACTGGTGCTTTGCCGCATGGGACTCGGCTAATGGTAACAGCAGGTGTTGTTGTAATTACTGACTGGACGGGGCAACAGCTCCCTGGTCGTGCATTCATTATTTTCTCACTGCTACCTGCTCTCCATCGTCTCTACTCCACTGATTACTTTGCTGCTTTTTTAACTTTCTCTCTTTTTCTCTCTCCTGTTTACTCTTTCTACCAGATTTTTACTTCGTCCCCTGCTCTCTATTTATTTGTTTAAAACACGGATTTCTCATTATTAAATGCTTTCCTTATATCTTTTAAAATAAAATAAATAATTTCCAGTGTTTTTTTATTTATTTATTTCAATTTTTTTAACTCAAAAGTAGAGGATATGCGGTCTCGAAAGAATTTCAATTAAGCGAATTCGGAAATGTGACTCTTGGCTTATGAACAGGCTTTGCACACATCGACATCATTTGTCACCCAGTGGGAGAGAATGTTTTGTTAATACTTTGCGAGACAAGTGTAGTGTTGACCTGTACCTACAACGGAATAATATTATGACGTCAGTTGATGGAGTCCGTAATTCCTCTTGAAATTCAAAAATCGACTTTAAAGAACGTGGAGTGCATTTTTAGTCGTCGAGTTAATAAAAACCTGTCTGTGTGTATCACTGCAGCGGTTTGGGGATTTTTTTTTTAAAGAATGTGACTCGATTGCGATTATTTTAAGGGGGGAACGAAGGAGATTTTTATTTGTTTATCTATAAACTAATTAGATGATTTATTATGGTTTATCTATCTACTATTTTTAGGTATTGTTTATTTATAAAAGATAAAATATTTTACAGGGGTTTAGAATGAGTTAATAAGTCATTCTCTTGAGATGTTCGTCTCAATTAATTCGTTGTGTTTTCTCTTAAAAGTCTGTATTAAAGTTAAAATGAATTAATTTAAAAATTAAATTTGTAAATTTCCAGTTAATTTATGTAACGGGGATATTTGTATAAAGGTTTTTCCTACCCCCTTTATCTAAATTTAGTAAATATTTATACGAGAAAAAGACGTGTTATTCTTTCGATGACTAATTAGTTTGTTAGATTAAGAATGCAATGATGTTGGACTGTCCGGTATCTATTTGTTAGTCTAAGTGATTAAGAACTTTCGACCCACCATCTATTGGTGTGATTCTGTGACGGAAACTAAACTCCCCATCAAAGAAAACGTGCTGAAAAAGTTGACCTCCCGCAGCTACATCTCTCTGCAGCCGACACCCTACTGGGCACAATCTCCTGCTGGGTCTGAATACCACCAGGCCTTACACCACCTCCCCAGTGGCCGTCCGAACAAAGACCAGCAGACCCCTGTGGGTGACAGCTGTGGGAATGAAACCACAGGGGGTCTGGCAAGGAGGCTTCTCGGAATGTGCCTCTAATTGAGTCTGTACTGTTTGCCTTCCGCTGCAGGCATAGACGACCCGGTGATTGTCCCTTATCCCCTAGGGTGAACCACAGACGGGACGCGTTACCATGGAGATAGAGGAGACTACAGAATCAGGTTAGTAACAGAAATTATCTCATTCGTCTTCATCCTTTTCTTTAAAATATTAAATGAAAAGGGTTGCTGACGCCCGTCTGTCGCCTCCATCCTTTCCCTGTACACTCCCATCCCACTTTAATTATTCGGCCGAAGAGCAGACAATTGGCTCTAAAAACCTCTATTGTCTTCGACCGAGCTCACAGCAAGAACGGCTTCCAGATTTTTTTTCTTCCTTCTTCCTTCCGAAATCTCTTCCGGAGACAGAAACAATTAAAATCCCGCTCTCTAATCTACTACCTCAGCAATTAACTCCATTATATTCTCACCGGATACTACTAGATGGCGGAACAATCCTTACTCTCTAAGCTACATAATCCGACTCGATGTGTAATAAGAAATCAATAGCTCATCTCAATCACCAGCAAATGTTTTCGATCGAAGAAGTGTGGACAAGAGAAGACATCGGATTAGAACAATTCAAGATCGATAATCGAAACACCGCTGGTTGCATTTTTTAAAAATGACTTTTCTCTCTTCACTTCTAAACCCAGCCACATAATTTTAATATGGTTTATCTAAAAACTAAAGAAATCGTGGCTTACCCCACCCCTTTCACTGATTAATAATCGTTAGTTAATTATTACGTTCATCATGCCCAGGGCTGATCTGTTTCGAATAAGACGTATTCGTTAATCATGTTTTTATTCTTTTCTTCGGTTGTCACGCATTCACATCATGTAGAAGTATTCATTCCATAGATTTTTTAATACTTTTTTATACACATATTTAATTGCCGGGTGATGGCAATCACATCTGGATCGTCTCTAACCTGAATAACGGACACTTTACTTAAATACTACACGTGCAAAATTCCTATAAAACTTACAACTTTCCTTTATCGCCGAACAGAATCTGCATGTTTAATTAATTTTACTTTTTTTTATCAATAAGTTCAACGTTTTCTTTCTATCTTAAGGATCAGTCGATTGTCTGCTTCAAATAGTTCGAATTACCTGAGGGAGGAAAGACAGCTCGCGAGTAAACACGCCTTTGTACAGTTTTAAAAGTCGTTTTTCTTTGATTGAGATGTGGACAGTTACCGAACTATCATCATTTTCATCTTCAATATTTCATCTAAAAAGATGTCGTCTCTTCATATTAAACAATTTACAGTCGACCCCCCTATAACACTGTTGATAATTCCGTTTTATATGAATTCTATGTTGTACGAGTCACTTAGATTTTACAAATACGTGTGCCGGGCTGTAAACTGCTCACGTATTTGTAAAATCTAAGTGACTCGTACAACATGGAATTCATATAAAACGAAATTATTAACAGTGTTATAGGGGGGTCGATTGTTATTTTGTTGTAACTTTGTAGTACAACCACGTACAAAAAAATCTTTAAAGTGAAATCTTTCTTACACGTTATTATTAAATAGTTGAGTGTTATACAAACATAACGTATCCTTCAATATTAAACAACAACAATAAAATCGAATGCCTTTATGCGCTTAACAGCAATCTAACAGCTGACACCTTTGCTTTTAACACAATAGTTAAGGTTTCGGAAGGGCACAACAAGCCATAAAAAGCCTCCCCCGCAACAAAATAAGCAATAGAAAGAACAAGCTCGGGTCATTCGTCGTCTCCTTTTGTAAAGTTAGAAAACGTAGACAACAGTTCTTCCACCCCGACCTCAAACTGTCCAGTCATTGTAGACACTCAAACAGGTAGTTTAAATAAGTCTTTATCCGCTATTGACCCGAAGGACACGTGGTACTTTAGGTTGGCTACAGATGTCTTCTTTTCGCTCCCCACTTACCACTTCGCGGTTTCCAAAAATCCACCTAGAACGCTTTTAATTGGAGCATTGTTTAAAATATCTTAGTATCTTCAAGGGGGAGATAACACGCGTAGAATAGGAAAAGTGACGTTCTATTTACGCTCTTCTAATTCGGATTAGATTTAACGGAGGAAGAAGAACGAAACAACAACAACAAAAAAAAAAAAAAAATACAGCGAAAAATATAATTGATGGGAACGTCACGCCGAGGAACAGGGGTCAATCAGTTTCATTTCATCGACCGCAGTCGGCAAACCAATTGTACGAGATCAGGTAGACAGAGGTCGAGAAAAAAGGATCATGTTGGAGTTTCCTGGTAGGCCGGGGAGTCGTGTGACGTCCCCCGTGGTCAGTACTAACCGAGCAAACTAAGTGTAATCAACTCGGCGTGACCCGGCGTGTGTCGACATGATATTTCCTTCCATCTCCGGGGACAGACTTGGGCTGCAATCTGCAGCCGGCCGTTCCGCTTCAACGGTAAACACTGTCTGTTGGGCTCGCTTAGTCCGCGGAATCAATTGGAATTGTTTCGGAATCGTTTCCCGTTTCGGCCCTTAAAATATTTACGATATGGTCGGGTTTAATTGATAATCGCTAGACTTTACCCTTCCTGTGACGTAGGCGAAAACTTCACCGCTTCTATTCTTCCTCTATAAGGTAACAGTGACGCACCCACAGGAGCCAATGGGATCTCTGGCACCCCTAAAGTAAAAAGGAAAACAACACTAGTAAATTCTCCTTAATTAAAATTTTCATTTTTTATTTATATTTTGTCGTATCTTCTATTACTTATGAATTAACAGTCACATAAGGTGAGAATTTTATTGAATTCCCAACCTTACGTGCTCCTCAAAGATTAAATTTTGAATGCACCACTGATAGATAATGTTTAAAAGCTTGGACATTCTTCTTCTTCTTCCATCATTTACAGCATCATCTCCAGCATCACCGGATCATCTCCAGCATCATTTTTTTTTCCGGATAAATTATAACATACGAAATAAACTAAAAAAAAAATACAAAATTTCGTCGATTATAACAGAAAAATACGTGCCAAATTTTTCTATTTAAACTTTATAAATATATTTTAATCCCTTCTTTATATAATTAATAAATCGACACTCCAAAACCGTCATTAAGATGACATAAAAATAGGAAAGTTTCCTGTTTAAAATTATCATTTTTCTTTTATCTGTTATCGAAAATAACTTCATTAAACAAATCGGCACAACTTTAACAAAATTCTTCTGTTTTTTTTCTTTAAAAAAAAGAATATTCTTTGGCATTCCTTTTATCTTCCATTGTTATAACGATTTGCATGAATTGTGCGCCATTTCTTACTTTTTACAATGGCCAACAATGAACAAATAAAACGTTTTTCCGCCGAATTTCGGCACGAATTTTATAAATCATCGTTTTGTATAGGAAAATGGATCCTATCCGGAATATTTTAATGAAAAAAATAATAATACAAAGGTACCTTTTTTTTTGCTGTTTCTCTTATGATTATTTAACTTTATTCTTCAGATCTACCTGGATCATTTTCAGAAACTTTTTTTTTTTTTTTCCCTATAGATCTTGATAGGTTATCAAAGAATGACAGTAGATTTTCTATAGAAGTAGAATCATTATTTTATACTTTTTTATTTTATTTTCCTCCCCTCCTTTATATAAAGGACGATTATCGAGTCTTAACTTCAGAAATTCTCTTCGTCGTTAAGGAAATTGAATGACGTAAAATGTCAAAAAATTCTTTCAAAAAAAAAAAAAAAAGAGGAAATAAATTCCTGTTTGTAAACGGCCATTTTCTTTTTCTTATCGATAAGAAAAGTTTATTAAGTAAACAAATTCATTCTAAATTATTAAGGTAGATTCGTATTCTATTATATAGATTAGTCTATAATAATTTTTACTAGATGAAGAAATCGTTTTAGACAATTAACAATAGTTTGGAACGTTGAAAACATTGTCTTTACATCAGTCAGGGGGCTGATCAGATTCGATCTTCAGTTGGACTTAACGCTATCTTCAGTTGACCGTCAGCTTTTAGTACTTTTGTACAGAGGGGGATCGACAGAGAGAGAAAAAATACATGGAGTAAGCACTTTGATCATCGACCCGATCGAAGAAAACCGAGTCTTTAACTCCATTTAAGTCGTGTATAGATATATAATTATCCTAAGAATAAAAAAAAAACTTTGTTGTTTTTCTATTATTTAACTTAATTATTTAATAAAATTTTGAAGAAGTTTGGTGTAGGATCTAGAAAATATTGATAAGTACAAGTAGACCCCCCCCCCTATAACACTGTAGATAATTCCGTGTTATATGAATTCCATGTTGTATGAGTCACTTAGATTTTACAAATATGTATGCCGGGCTGTGAATGGCTCATGTATTTGTAAAATCTAAATAACTCATACAACATGGAATTCATATAACACGGATTTATCTACAGTGTTATAGGGGGGTCTACTTGTAACGCGTGTAAAAAAGGGGGCATAAACGTAGTTGTCAAATTTTTTGATGGCTCTTTCTTCCTTACATTTTCACATAAGCCCTGTATCGAATGACCAAAGATAATCACTGTTTGCTTCGTGTTAACGTAGAAGAACTAGGTTGAAAAAGTAAGGAGATATTTTAAAAAAAGATTTAAAATTATTGTTTATATATATATACAATAAACTGCTTAACCCCTTAGGGTATATCGACAAATGTTACTTTTACGAACGAACCATTTATCACGAATCTTGTGTAAATCGTGTTTTGTAATTTTCACCTTTTTTTCTCCCCCTCTCTGAAAATTAGGACTGTATTTACAGTGTGTATTTTTCTAAGATAATTTCTTCTATGATCAGATAAAAGTACGTTTAAACTATTTTTAATAGCGATAAAATAAAACAAGGTCATGTTTTATGAGGTTGTATGTTTTAAAAATTAGGCTATGCTAGCTTATTAACTCAAAATATTGTTGCATAATATATGTGTTTGTTCGACTAATCGCTTTGTTTTTTCACGATTGGGGAAGGTTTACTGGTAAATTTTCTTATTTAAGATGCGAATGATCGGAATTAGAATTAGAAAAATTGATTTTTTGGGCCAAAATCTAACTGGTAAAAGTCCCATTTTCTTTGTTGTTATGTGTTTGTGTACTCCATTTCCATCACGAAAATTGGGATGTTGTATAATGAAGCTATATAATTTTATTAATTTTAAGCCTTAATCTATAATTTTCGAAGATTGATTATCTTCTGTTCTATCGATGAGCCTTCCCTCCCCCCAAAAAAAAGACGAAAGAAAGAAAGACTAATTTGCATAAAATGTTTTGCATTTTTCGCTTCGTCGGCTCTACTGTATTAGTTGTATGAAGAATAATACGCTATAAATTCTTGAGTTTAAACCCATTATTGTCAAATATGCGAAAAGCACATGATAATTTTTGAGAATATCGCGACCACACCTTTACCAAAAAAAAAATTATTGTACCGAAAAGTGAGAGAGCGTTGTTTATACGAAAGATCGCGTGTGTTTAGACATCAGGTATCAAAAGTTAATTGTGCGAGGCGTTGTACCAGTTGTTTGTTGGTGTAGTAAGAAGCACGTGCACACGAAGATTCGTCTAACTACTCGTTTGCACGCCATGGCGCCTCTAAACTATTGGGTGACAAAGGCCAATGGCAAGTTATCACCTAGTCTGTCGTCTATCGAGTAAAAAGACCACCACCGCGACGATAGTACTTTTCGATTAGGAAAAAAAAAAAAAGAAAAAGAAAAAGAAAAGAATCTATCTATAATCGGTTTTCGGAAGTAGATAAAAGTAAACAAAAACCCCGTTTCCTGTAAACAGTTTTTCGGGCGCGCAGGATGTAATTATAACCATAGGGAAAATGGCCACCAGCTGTGACACGAGTGACCTTGGTAAACGATGCGATCTCCACCATTGGCGGAGGTAATAACGGATGACCCAACACCCCCAAAAGAGTACTCCGCAACGTTCACACTTTACTGAGCTCATTGTCCTTGCAAAAATTGATTTTTCTTTTAACTCCGAACTCTGTATTGTTAACCGAATTAATAATAATAATAATTGTTGGATTGCCATTGACCTCCGATGGCCAAACAATGTGAAGCGGTCCGAATCCTTACAGAGAATCATTATATTTAATTGTAGATATTAAGAAAAGTATTAACACGTTTGACTAAGTAAGTGAATAAAAGCCAATCCGGACTTATTAGTCCCAGGACAGTTGACGAAAGAATCGATCAGAGTCAAGATATTCGAGTATTTCTATCAAGATATTTAATTCTGTCGGGAATAAAACCATTAATCATTGGTCAAAACTTTTGTCGTAAATTTATTAAGGGAACAATTCTTTTTTCTAAGTTAGAATTGGGGGATCGAAATCATGATTGCCGTGACGTCAGAGGCCGTGTGAACGACATCGGTAGATCCGTCTCGAAAGTCGTCCTTGCCATGTCCTTGAAGTCCACTCTGCTATTACTGGCAGAAAGAAAGGTAAAAACGGTACTTGGGGCAACAATCAGCTTGACAGGAGGCAGTTTGGACACAAGCGGCTCTGACAGGTTTATGGAAGATACGTAAGCTCTTCACTCTCTCTCCCTCTATTGATTAGAAAAGAGTTCTTCTCTCCTCTCTTTCTCTCAAATTCCTCTTCCCTCAGCAATCTTTTCCTTCGGGCCTACCGAAAAATCATTAAAGATTTTTCTCATCCAGTCAAAATGGCTAATTTCAATTATATTATATTACACTAGTCTAAGTAACTAAGATGAATATTTAATTAATATAATCGGGAATAAGACACCAAAGAAGACAAACTAGACCTTTAAAAGTCATGCCACATTCAATTAGTGGTGGGATACAAGTTAAAATAACACTATAAAACTTTTAATGGGTGTTTTATTCGGGTTCGGTTCAGCGGTGGTTTCTCTATATGTAAGTAAATCCACATATTTTTCGGATCGAAACAAAGTATTTTACTGTTTTTCTCCTTCTTTATCTTCTTCTTCTTCTTCTCTTACCATTCTTATTTTTTAAATTTATATTTGTGAGGGGAAGTTGAAATAATTGTCACAGTAAATCGAGAATCGCGTGTTTAAAATCTTATTTTAGCATCACCTCCCGAATAATTGTGAGCTTTTTTTTTTTGTTTTCTTTTAAATGAATAGTTTTGAATCATTCCCTGGAGGAAGGTGTGATGATTGAATGACGATTTCATTCATTTCAAACGAATAAAATGATGTATTTTCGGGTCGTCTCGACTGAGAAAGTGTGATATTAATTTAGGGAATAGGGGAACAATTACCGGTTTGGGTTTAGAATAGTAGAGAGGATTTTTGAATTCCCCATGGCTTCATTCGGTGCAAGTTCAGTGACATGACGAAATGACGTCACAAGCGTGAGAGAGTTGCCGGACGATTTGGCTCAAACTCGTATTTGTTGAGTGTCATGTTAATTGCCACACCGATTGTGTCGAAGAGAGAGAGAGAGAGAGAGCGGAGAGAGAGAGGCCCCCTTTTGTCTTAACACGAAACCCTTTGCATCTTTTAGTGGCTTGCCTTATCTAGTTCGTCTTCACGGTTTGCCCGAGGGGACAGTCCCCCCCCGCTCCGGGCTCGGCAGTGATAACGTCTTTAGAAGGCCGCAGCTGAAAGAGATATATGATGTGCGGGTAAAAACTGAGCCGGCTTTCTCAACCCCATCATCTCCCGGAGTCTTTCAGCTAAAACAAATCGGGCCTAAGGCACACGGCTATTTACAGCGATAATTAGACTACGATGCTTTAGACTACCGAGACGTCGGGGTCAAAATGTACACCTGCTCGCACCTAAAAAGTAAAGTGTATGTGATGATGCCCGAAATGGTGAAAGCCGACTAATCAGCTGCTCTACGTTTCCTGAATCGGTTACGTTATCTGGTGTTTTTGAGACCGGACCGAGTTGCCGGACGACCCTAACCTCTAATCATCTTCTTCTCAGACTAATTAAGCAGAATAATCTTTTATCGAACAAGGTGTAAAGATTGCTTTAGACCATTCTTACGGAATTTAAATTTGAACCGCGTACAATTTTCTAATGTGAATGGCCATTTAAGCCTGTTTGTTTGGCGGTGGCACCCATCGTTCCTACGTAAATCTTCGTTCTTTTCGTCCACGCCTCTTCACGTAATGAGAAAAGTAAACGGAAACGAAGAAGAATCGATGATAAAACAATAATTATAATTTAAAAAAAAAAATGACACGATGATGTATATTGCATCGTGCTCTTTAAAGGTTTCATTGTGATAAAGTTAATATTGGAGTAGGCAAAAAAAATAAAATATATTTGGAATAAAAGACATTTATCCTTTTCGCTAGAATAATAATAAAACTCGAGCGGTTATCCGAAAATTCAAGATAATCATTAGTTTCGGCGTGATACGAAGATTATGAGTTTGATACTCTGCAGTAGCCTATTTTTCACACTTAACTTTATAACTGGACACTTCCTTCTCGCTGGGTTTCAATTTATTATTTGCTTTTTTTTTCTTTTCGCTCTAGTTTCTTTTCCCTTCCTTTCGTGCAAATCCCATCCTTCTTTTCTTTTTTTTTCCCCTTCTCCTCCGTTCGTCTTTTGGTAGGAATTCGGATGGAGAATTAGCACTTCCGAGAGTCATCGATGGGTGTAGAAGCCGAGAAGAGGGGTGGGGGGTCCGACGTGTCCGATTTTATTAGCCTCGGGTGGTACCCGAGGCGTCGTTCGTCCCAAACTTGAGGATATAATTTTAAAAGCCGAGACGAAGCCGTGAGAACCGCACGCCACACTTCAATTAATAGTAAGCATTTCAATCACTCGGCATGACAGTCACAGTGGGAAGAAAACGTTTTTTGATCCAAATCGGGCATCAGACGAAAAAGTTCTCGGGTGTGTGACAAAATTTTCCGCTATTTGATCACGGTACAGACTAATTGCTCTTAGCCCATGGTACCAAGCTGTCCAGCCGTGCCGAACCGAGAGGGGTCACTCACCTCACCAGTGGCAAATGGTACGAGGGTCTGACTCGCCAAAGGCCCGTAGGCCGGTACGTTGGCCCGCACCTCACCCCACTTATTAAATCGATCGAATTACTCGAGATCGAATCGGTGGGATCTTATACCGAGTTGTCATTAGTCCTAATTATAGGTGATCGGAAGTCATCGCGTATTTAACCGTCACGCGGGAGGTCGTTCGATACGTCACGGTTCGCCACCTGTGCTCCGATAAGTCCGTAAGGCCCGAGATATAACGATTAGTAGGGACCTCTCTGCACATGTTTCCATCTAGGTGTGGCCGCCTAATATGCAAAAATAAATATTTAAGAAAAAAAAAAAGAGTTTAATTGGCCACACTCGGGTAATGGGATGCCAATGACGATGTCGTTTCGTTCTAGCCAACACGCTCTACGCCAATTAGGTCCCTGCCCCGAATGATTGAATGCCATTATTTGTCACTTACGCTCCCTACCGACTCTAATATAATTACCCTTCCTTTAATTTCATTAGGAAATCTCAATTTATTCTGAAAAAGTCACATGCCTTTTTTCTTTCTTGTGTGTGTGTGTGTTTTTTTTTAGTTAAACGATCCGAATATCGTGTTAAATACCGAATATCTCAGATAAAATTTTTTTATATTATTCATTGTATTCGATTATAATATAATTTATTAGTCGTTAAAAATGTCCTACATTGAGTTTTACAGAGGGGGGAAAAACATTTACATTGTTAGAGACACGAACAGTTTATAAGATACACGCGCAAGTAGAATTCGTAATAAGGCACATTCGGTGTGTTCCTGTATAATAATTTCTACTGTTTATTTATTTTTTTTAATAAAAATTCCTATTAGATTGGTAAAAACTTGTAGAAGATTTTCGAATTTTCTGATTATCGACTGAAGGAAACACGTAAAGAACGTGTAAGACTGTGTGTTTCGGCGTGGGTAGAAATTGTTTAAACAATGTAATTTAACGAGAACGATTTTGTAGATCGGATCGTCTCGTTCTCGTTAAACATTTAACACGATTATAAATCTTAACAGCGCGTGTGGTTTTCCTGTCAGGACGTTCACACGACATTTTCTTCTTTCCCCCTCTTCTCCTCTTTTTAGATTCTCACACTAAGAAACGAATGTCCTGCTTTTCAGTCCTTTAAAAAAAAAAAGATTCTGTCTCGATTGATATACTTTTTATTTATTTTTTTAATATAAAATAAGCGTAAATACGTACCAATTTCTTATTTTTCTATTACTAAAAACGGATCCGATTATGTGAAATTCCTCTATTATTTTCGAAGGTATAATAGGAGAATTTTCGATTTTTTCCTGTTGCGGTTGGATCTAATCTATAATACTTAGACGTTTGATGAAGCATTTTAATTAAGCGATGCGATTGTTTGACCGGATGAAGACGATTTCGGGGTTAAGGACGAGATAAATGGTCGAGCCTACACAATCGTGAACACGCGATTGATCGATGTTGGGGGGAATAGTCACGAGGTATTCCCGCTGATCTTCTTCCCTTCCCCTCCCCTCCCCTCCCCCGTTGGTCCGACTGGCCGCACCTGCTGGCCATTGTTCTTCCGCCTATCGACTCGAAATACAAAATGGAATTGGGAAGAGGCGATAGGGATTTGGGTCAAACTAATTTGTCAGTTTTTATTATAGAGAGAGTTGCGACGGAAGAAAAATAATACGCGATCCATCAGCTACCCTCAGGACAACTTTTTGGGTGTGGAATCGACGGCCCAGATGTGTTTGCACAGCAGCAAATTACCATTTGAACTTCGACCAATCATTATTGTTTACACTTCTATAACCGGCTATCCCTATCAATATGCAAACTCGTCTCTACAATTCGGATTGATTTCAAACACTGCCTTAACAGTTAATTAATTATAATAAATCGAATGTCATTCTTATATTGGCAGCGAACGGAGGGGTGAATCTAATTGAAAAGTTTCTTATCTCGTCACTCTCCTAGGAGAGAGAGAGAGAGAGAGAGAGAGGGGTTAAATACTTCTTTTCTACGGTCTTTTGAATGTTGTCCCGCTAATCAAAAATAGCCAGATTCCAGCTAATTTATGAGAAGAGACGTGTAACCCCCTAACAAGTCTATCAATAGTTTGTTTCACTTTAAAATGTAACCTTTAATGGCTCTTGCCACTTTTCTTGTAATTGATTTAACGTTTTTTTTTTTTTGTTTTTCCATTGTTCTTTATCTAAACGTTCGGACGAGACAGCGGTCAATAAGATTATAGGGTGAAAAATCTGGTTCGACTCTTCTTGGGCAAGTGAACAGAAACATTTGTAATTGGTAACTCGAAGAGCGAAACCTTTTAATGGGTAGAGCGAAGCGCTGAGAACAAGTTAACATTGACACACATTACTGCATGACTAACAACTGAATTTTACCGCTTCCATCACTTCCAATTTAAGCAAAATTATTTAGATTAAAATGTTTTTTATTATTCCCCCCCTTCGCTATACAGAAGTATTTTAAAAATCACGCGATATAACGTTTCTCTCTCTCTCCCCCTCTGTCTCTTTTATTGAATTTTTAATCGTGTTTAAAAATGATTAATGGTCGCGTAATGCTTAATTTGTTAGAATCGTATTGTTGTTAAAAGTAATTTAAATGAATTATTTGTTAGTTAGTAAATTGAAATTAACCTGGAACGATTTTTGTAACGTTATAAAATCGCTGTCGGGAATAGTTTATCAGCCAGAGAAGGCTGTCGGAGATGGCCTATAAAAGAGTCTAGGTGGGGCCCCCTAACTGTCAGAAGACACCACCTCCTTAAGTAACCGCCAATTGTAGTTTGGTAAATTCTTTTCTGTTCAATATTCAACGTTCGTTTCTCAAACAGATTCCATTATAAATTTGAAAAAAAAGGGGAGAGAAAAAAAGGACTGTAGATGAGTAAAATAGATCCAGGTCGAATGCACCTCGACATTTGGGAGCTGTCGGTGAACGATAAAACATTCCAGCAGATACACGCGATTAGAGTAACATCTGGTGGTTGGTCCTCCTATTGGTACGTGTGAAAAGGGTCGAGGGACATCTCGCGGGGTCAGGCAAACGTCCGGAAGACGCCACGCACACGCCGCATTTGGAGGAAAACCGCTAATGACGTTCTGATGATAGACGTGACTTTTTCTCTTTAATCCAAGCAAACCGACGACGGAACGAGAAAGAAAGAGAGAAAGAACAGAAAAAAAAAATCAATTGCAGTCTCAGACACATTTCCGGCCTAACCTGGCCGTAAACTATGTGCAGTCTACTGCACCATAACGGTCTTAGAAGGAGGGTGGCAGGTGAGAGCTCGATACCTGACACTTCCTTACCGATAGCTCTATTTAGGCCATTATTTCGGACCCGGGGTCAGAACCCTGCACAAAGTGATAGCAGATGGCCCGGGGAGAAGAGGGGGCGGCGAAATGAAGACCCGCATTCACTCCCCAAACCCCTTTCCACTGCCCCCAAAAACTTATACATCAACTATTCTCCCCGGTGACGTGGAAGCCAAGTGGGTCCTGCTTTCTTTTGTCCCCCACGTGTCTGGAGGGGGTAGAATGCACCCCACACGGCGTCTCTAGCCTCCCACCAACAGAGTTCGGACGTCCCTGTGGCCGTGGATAGCCAATTACCTAGCAGCCTGCCAGCACGGCTGGCTGACCTCGGTGTGTTGATGACAAGCTAGGACGACTGGCTACTGTCAGTCCAGCGGAACTGAGGATCAAGTCCAGTTCTACCGCTCCGACCGCCAGCATGAAGTTAATGGATGTGATAGCTAGTGAGTTGATATCTTTTACCTACGGTAGCCGTTCGGGTTACAGGTGTCAGGTAAACGTCGCATACTCCGTCCTATCGCGCCTTTTACTATTGATAGATAACGTATTAATCGTAAACGAGATAAATGCTAAATAGGAATAATAATAGAGGCCCTTCTAATTTGGATCCCCATTCGAAAGGTAATTTATTTCGTTGGCTTCTATACCTAACATAACGTAAATTAAACGTTGTTTTGACCAGTAACTTTCTATACAGTTATTCGTTTTAACTTTGAAATTTGTCCCCCTCTCGGATCCGTTTTGTTTTTAGTTTTCTCCTTTTAAAAAATCAATAATTGTTTTATAAATCTAATAAAAGTAAACTTCGTAACTCTTTCTTATAATCATTTATCTACAACCTTGTAATTATAGATTTAATCTAAACGACTCTACCCCTAAGCTTATGTCTATAGAATCGATACACGCCAATAATTCATTATCTGCGATTTTTTCATTCCCTTCTTGGATTGTCTTTCTTTTGTTTCCTCCAAGAGTTACAGTTACGATAACAGTATTTTATTACCTCCATGCTTTTCATTGTTACGCTATAGATTCTTTCTAATTTTCTACATAATTTCCTCCGATCTATTAAGAAGACCCCTATCGATTCTAGCAATTTATTTAAAAGAATAACACTAATTTTATTTGTTTTTTTTTAAAGAATTAATAGGCCTATTTTCGTAGGTTAAAATGTCGTTCACGATCCCCAATACATTCTAAATTTTAGGATGTTTTGCAATATAACAATACGGAAATTTACTTGTCAAATTTTGGGCGTATCCGTCCCAGATATGATACGTCAATGCGAATAATTTTTGATTAACAATTAGAAAAATCAGATTAATCTATACATTTCATCCCATTACTAATCAACAAATTAGATTTGCCCTTAAAAAAAGTGTACATTTTTCAATATAAATTCTAATTTGGAGAGAAGAAACAATTCTTTTTTTTTATATATATATATTCTTAGAAATATATTAATAACTGAGAAAATTATTATTAAATAATTGATTTATAGAGGCCTAATTTTAAATTTATATAGGCTACTTGAGTACACATACACGTACTCGAAATAGGAACTATAAAAACCTTTACGTGTCGCCATTATTCTTTATTTAAAATATAATTTTCTCCGAATCAATAGTGAAAAATAGAAGAAATTTAGAATATAATGTTTATTAAAAAAACAAAATATTTTAATATAATCATTAGTAAAGATATAAAAAAAGAGAATTTATCCCTTAAAAAAATACTTCCTATATGAGAATTTTTCTATCTATGTGTGTCGCGATACGTGTGTATAATCTAATCATAATCATAGGTGGAATTTAGCTTAGCTGTTAACACTTTTAAAGGAGAAAATATATCGAAGAGTCGATTTATATAAAAGTCTATTGTCTTCAGTAATTAACCTTACCTAAGCCCCGGAGGAATAGGATAATTCTTCGTGTCAGAACTTCGACACATGGGAGGAAGATAATTTCCTATCCTTCCTTTTATAGTAGAAGGCATTATCAACAAGAGTTGTGCCGTCACGTCTCGCACAGACCGTTCTTTAAATATTGGTATCACTTTTATTAATGATGGCCCGTATTATCTGTGGATTCATCTATTGTTCCGGAGTGGCCAGCCAACGGGCAGATGGGAAAGAAAGGTAGTTGATATATTATACATAGATAACCATCTTGGACCATAGAAAATAGAAATGCGATTGTCCAATCAGTGAGAAGCAGATGACTTTGCTTAAAAGATGAAATAGTAAAACGTTTGTTATTCCTTTTAGGACTGAACGGCGGGGTTGGTACACCCACATCGTGGAGGTCTTCGGACACCCCTGATGACCAGTCCTTATCCTTGTCTCCTACCAGCTGCGCCACACCCTCTGATCCAGATACCGACCTCACCTACACCATTGGGGTGACAGAGAACACGCCCTACGCCTGCCAGTTTTGTGACAAGGCCTTTCCTCGTCTCAGCTACCTGAAAAGACATGAACAGGTAGGTATTTTATCACTGGGGGTTTTATCCGTATCCACTCGATGGTAGCGAGTATCGTAGGGTCGTAACCTAGAAGATCCATTAGATCTACTGAAAGGGGTCTGCCAATGGTCTTTTAAAAAATACTTTATGAATCAGAATGCGGGAACCTACCGTGCATAGTGGGTGGAGTAAGGACACGTTCTGTCAACTTATGACGTTTGGCTTTCCACTTATTATAGGGTTGTATAGCTTATTCTGGTCTTTGTCCGTTCACCCGGCTTTGGGTTGCTTTCTGAATACTTTAACCTGTTGCCAAAACGTGTATATCTAATTAAACAGATTAGGTTTTGAAATTTGAATATTTCTACGATATAATTCGAGCGTAACGCGTGTTTTACGAATTAGTTAAAAACAGAGACGGTTAGAGAAGATAGGAAAATTCACTTTAATCGTAGTTAATCTTGAAAAATTGATTGTCTTAATTATATTTGTAATTATAAGTTCTGATGACGCGGGCCTGTTTATATGTATTCTGGAGATTCTCGTTCGAATGAAATTATTCCCCGAACGAACAACGCATTAAGTAGTCTGGAGCAAGACGGACTGGTGTTGTTCACAAATGGAACTAAAACTTTGGATAGTTTGTTTTATCGATTGCTTTTCGGAAGTACACTAATGTTGGCCCTAGAGGATATGTTGGAGAACGAAATTTAATTATCGTGGGACAGAAAGTGGTGTAAATCACAATTAAAATCACTGTGACAAAATATTGCAGCGTGTGTGAGGGTGCACGTTTCCACTTATGCTACAGGTGTAAGCCTTTTACAGAATTAGCCTCACTCCCCTTGGGAGCTAGTCAATTAGTAAAGGACGTCATACAAAAGTAGCGCTTCTTCTAACGACGCTCTCTAAAGTGACAAGACGGAGAAGGACTGGAAAATCAGATATTTAGCTTTTTACACGTTGAATCAATTAGTAGCGGAGATGGTTACGAAGATACGCTTCGGTATTTCCTTCGAAAATTACACATATAACTTTAAGTTAAGGAAAGAGTTGGCGCTATCGATTTAATGTCCACTCCCCTGTATATATTTATTTAAGAAAAATATACGTTTCGTTTCAGATTCACAGTGACCAGATGCCGTTTAAATGTGACTATTGCCAGAGATTATTTAAACATAAGAGGAGTAGAGATCGTCACATCAAACTACATACGGGTGACAGAAAATACCGATGTCCTCATTGCGAATCGGCATTTTCTCGTAGCGACCATTTAAAGATTCACTTGAAGACTCACGACAATGCAAAACCTTTCCAATGCACCGTTTGCAACAGAGGTTACAACACAGCAGCTGCTCTCACTTCCCACATGCAAAACCACAAAAAAGAAAGCCAAGCCGGACATAGTCCCTTCCGTTGTCTCCAATGTTCTGCTTCTTTCACTAGCTCCAGGGATTTACAGGTAAGCATCGATACCACTGTCTTTATATATATATATATATATACAATAAACTGCTTAACCCCTTAGGGTATATCGACAAATGTTACTTTTACGAACGAACCATTTATCACGAATCTTGTGTAAATCGTGTTTTGTAATNCAGAGATTATTTAAACATAAGAGGAGTAGAGATCGTCACATCAAACTACATACGGGTGACAGAAAATACCGATGTCCTCATTGCGAATCGGCATTTTCTCGTAGCGACCATTTAAAGATTCACTTGAAGACTCACGACAATGCAAAACCTTTCCAATGCACCGTTTGCAACAGAGGTTACAACACAGCAGCTGCTCTCACTTCCCACATGCAAAACCACAAAAAAGAAAGCCAAGCCGGACATAGTCCCTTCCGTTGTCTCCAATGTTCTGCTTCTTTCACTAGCTCCAGGGATTTACAGGTAAGCATCGATACCACTGTCTTTATATATATATATATATATATTTTCTTATAACTCCATACTACAATATATACAATTGAAATTTAAAAAAAAAAATTAAATTTAACACTATAATAATTGATATTTATAGCCTGTTTTGTAACTAAATCGCGATCGATCGTTAACCATAAATTGCATGCATTGAATATCATCTTAAGCATGGGAGATGTTAACTACTTCTGTCATTGATTTAACAAACAGTAGGCCTATAAAGTCACGTTGACAAAAAGCCATTTTGACACTTTATTTATTCTCCACTCTTCATTTGCATTTTAAAACACGCTCAAAGAGAATTCTATATATATATATATATATATTTTTTACATTTTATTTATTAAAAATTAGCTTATATAAAATGAAAGAATGGTGTTTCTTAAATTAGTTTCCACGTATCCATTTATTTTTCATTTTAAAATATTGTCTACGAGTCTACTTAGAGATTGATCATCGTTTAACGAAATTTAACCGTGTAGTCGTTAAACAGAAAGAGAAAAACATGTTATTTGTAGTAATTATGCAGATAATTCATATAAATAATGTATATACAGCAATCAGAAGCCGATATTAATACAAATATATAATTTTTTTTTTTTTTTCTTTCCTCTTGGATTTATTGCTGGATGAGGATCGAAATAAGTAGTGTGAAAGAGTGAGTTGAGTGGCCTCGAATTTCTTTAAAACTGTAGAGCAGCATCATTTTATGGTAGAAAATGGTAGGGTAAAGCATTGATGGCAGACAGATATGAAACACGCAATAGCTACACCCACTAAATAGGCATTCCCTCCGCCCTAGCCCGAAGCCGGTCCTTCGTGTCTAGATAATGTTAAACCAAGTATGCAGCTCGATAGATGGTATACCAGAATGAAGAAGCGTTTTTAATCTATTCCGCTACGGGTAAGAAAAAGAAAATTAATGAGAGAAGTGTGACAGGTGTTTGCGTGTTTGACAACACAAAACTGTTCCGAAGAGCTAATGGTGCAAATTTTAGTGCGACCGGAGCCAAACTAATATCAATTAGAAAAGAGACCACCCGGTAACTGAAATATGTTATAGGGGTAAAAAAAAAAAAAGACGGGTACCCGTATCGATTTTATATATAAAATTCGGTGGCCCTCACGCTACGAAATCGTCCAGTTCAACGTACTTTTTTACTCCCACACATCTTCCTTTATCCACGTTGCAACCGAATATACTCCCACACTGAGTGCAAGGTTGATGCTTTAAACGTTGTTTACGGCAATTTCTCGGAAGTTGCAACCTCTTAACTGCCATTCAACAGTAGCTGCAACTATCACGATCAAGATGCAATTTGAATAGCTATTTGCTACGGTAATTGTTTCATTAGCTGTGCAAATTTATTGTGTGTCTGAGAGCAAAGATAATATCCAACAGACTTAAACGATCGAAACTTCTTTGATTATTAAAAAAAAAGGATTTTTATCAATAAAAGAAATGGCAGAAATAATATATCATTTTAGTATAATTTAACAATTTCATTGGGAAAAGAAAAGAAAACGATTACCTTAAAAGCATTAACCATTTATTCCATTCAGAATTGGAATAGATGAGGTTTTCTAATTAGGTGTGTGCGGGGATGATAAAAGCTTTTCTTTAATTAAGATATTTAAAAGGAAGAATGAAAGGATGAAAAATCTAAAAATTCAATTTCCAGTGAAAAATTAAGAATTTTGAATTTTTAATTATGATGAAAGTTATTACGGTTAATCAAGAGAGATTCTTTGTGTAACTAATAAGTTGAATTTCTTTTACAAGTTACCAACTAATTTATAAGTTTAATGAATATAACGACTTCATCCCTCATTTAAATAATACTAATGATAACGTGGATCATTGAGAAATTAGAAAATTTGTATATTTTTTTATAAACGAATCTTGAAGAGAATTTAAAGTAATGGTGTTTAAAGATTGTAGCGGAAAATCATCCGGATGAGATCTCAAACAATATCAAATCCTGAATTGGTAACAAGATCACTGACCCTAAACACACTCCACCCTTCACTAACGGTCCGTGGCCAGTACGGTAGTTCTCACGTTACCCAATAATTATGTGAAAATCAATACAGACCGACCAAAGTAGCTCGGGCAATTTATTAGTAATGACAGGTTTAGCTAGTGGCGAAGGCGTAGAGCCTTTTGGCTCGACTCAAACACATTACAAGAGAGAGGTACGAAGCGTAACGAATCAACTATAGTCAAGAAATCCCGAGTGACAACGAATCTTTTTTTTTTTTAATGCCAAACTACTCTCCGAATTCAAAGCCCTCCATTGTAATAACCATGATTCTGTTTCGTGACTATAAGATGTAAATTTATCGCTTTCTCCGGAAGAATATAGTCACGATAAGAGACGTAGTCTTTCACACCTGTGACTTGCCACCGTTGAAACACTTCGCTTGCCGCAAAAAAAAAAAACGTTAAAATAACGCCTGGTGGAGTATCGGGTGATAATTTATCTTTAACTTATGATAAAATAACACTTTGAATCTTTTTTTTTTATTTTTATTTTCAGCATCATATCAACACTCACAGAGAAGACAGTTCTTCTCCAGCAGATAAATCTTGCCAGTGTGCCTTTTGTCCTCAATTTTGTCCTACACCAAACACTCTTAAACATCACTTGGAACAAGTCCATCCTGTCGAGAGTCAGGGTAGATGTTCTATTTGCCAGGAAACATTTTTATCGTTAGAAGCACTGAGTCAACATAGAAAGGTAGGTTTTCTATAATTGGCAAGTGCAATGTCATCAATGTTGCGTCCTGTCTAATTGAATCGGAAACCTATACTTATAACTCATTACACTCGAGAAAAACTTAATGGTAGCTCGAGAGATAAATAAAGAAAAACATGATAAAGTAATTCGAATCATTAGAACAACTAAAATTAATTTCTTTTTTTTACAAAATAAATTTAATTCTGGTAATCATAAAACAGAGATATCTAATTAAACTTTTCTTTCCTTTTCCAGCTGCATAAGGAAGAACCGGAACAAGTTAATGGACTCAACAATATAAACTTTACATGTAGCTTATGCAATAAAGGCGAATTTAATAATTTCGAAGAACTCCAACTACACGTGCAATCGAATCACATTAATGAACAGTTAACAGATCCTAGTATAGTTCACTGTCCTCCATCAAGAATCGACCAGGCTGGCAATTTCGACTGTGAGTATTGTACCATGAAATTTTCTTCTGTTCAAAGTTTACAACAGCATACGTTAACGGTGCATAGTTTCACGGATGTGTTGTCTAAATGTAGAGAAAACGTTTATTGTTTCCAATGCAATATGGTATTTTCGAGTGTTGCAATGCTCACTGATCACGTTCGCACTATCCACGAAACTGGAAGTGTGCCTTTGAAAACAGAACCTGTCGATCATCCCATAACTAATGGAAGGAAGAAAGCTAAAACAGAACACGTTCTTTATAACGGTGCTTCTCAATTCAACAATCCTAATACTTTACTCTGTAGCCAGTGCAATGCAGCATTTCCCGATTTCGAGTCGTTTAGAAACCATTTGAAGACTCACTTAGACGTGATCAAGTTCTCTTGTACTGAATGTGACGGAGAGTTTGGTAGCGAAGAACAACTCGATAATCACGTGATTACCCATTTTCTCTCTACCAGTACAGAATATGGTTGCCAGTGTTGTTTAAAATTATTTACTAAACCGGATGAATTGCAAAAACATCTTATGGATATTCACGCTCATCATCTGTATAGATGCGCTCTTTGCAAAGAAATGTTTGATTCTAAAGTTACTATTCAAGTTCATTTTGCTGTTAAACATAGTAATGAGTGCCGATTGTTTCAGTGTACCACATGTAATTCTGTATTCAGAACCGAAATGGAATTCCAACTACACGTTAAAGTTGCTCATTTATCAAAACACCAACCTTTCAGGTGTCTCTTATGCGAATTGTCTTTTCCTACAGAATTGCAGTTACAATATCATCTTCAGAGTCATAAAAAGCAATTTGTGTGTACACTTTGTGATGAGGCTTTCCATGTTGAATTTTTGTTAGATCGACATTTGCAAACTCGTCATTCTGGCGAAACCATGGCTTCAACGGATCCACAAGATATTGATGATAATGTACAAAATCTGAGCTTGAAAACAAGAACGAGACACGACACTACGTCTCCGACTTCCGATCACAGAAAAACCATTCGTTGTGAACTGTGCGATAATACATTTCCATCAGATTCATCCCTGAGCACACATCGTAGACAAGTTCACAATGTCCGCACTCAGAAAACAGGACAAAGTGCAGTCAGTTTGTTTTGTGCTTATTGTAACGAGTCGTGCAAATCGAGAACGGAGCTGGAAAATCATATGAAATCTCACACTGTAACTCCCAGTAAACATAAATGTAATATCTGTGATGAGATCTGTCCTTCTGCTACCACCTTGGCCGAACATAAATTGACTCATTGTAAAGTTGTAACAGGAAGTACATGTGTGGTATGTAGAGTGGTTTTAAAATCGGAAGAACAATTTTTTGCTCATGTTCAAAAACACAACAGTGGTTTACCCACTCCATGCGTCGTTTGTCGACAGACATTAATGTCAGATGTTGAAGTGCAAATCCACGCCAGGTTTCATTTGAAGAACTGCGAGACACTCTATTCTTGTTGTGTGTGTACTAGACAATTTGAAGCCAGCAATCTTATAATCACAGGAAAACACGAAAGTATGCATACTTACATGTGCAAAGATTGTTTTCACAGCAAAACTGAAGATCTTCGTTGCTCAGAATGTCAAGTCAAATTTGAAAGTATTTCGGAACTAGAGAAACATAAACTTACTCATAAGAAAACATATCAGTGTATTAAATGTCAAATGTCTTTTGAAACCGAAGGAGAGATTCAGTTACACGTTGCGACTCACGTTCTTCAAGAAGGAACCAATCACGAATGCAATCTGTGCCACAAAGTTTTCGATTCTCCAGCCAAACTGCAGTGTCATTTGATAGAACACACGTTCGAAGGATGCTCCAGTTATGCGTGTTACATTTGCAGTTCGGTCTTTACCACACCTCATCTCATCCAATCACACATGTTAGATCACGGACTCAATTCACGACCTTACGATTGCAGCCAATGCCATCAAAGATTCTTTTTTCGTGCAGAATTAGAACATCACGGGATAGCACATAGTCACTGTAATCAATTGCAGTGTCCCGAATGTAACAAAGTCTTTGCAAATTTTGTCAATCTAAACAATCATCGAAAAATTCACGAACAAAAAGGAGGAACTTTGAAGTGCTCTTTATGTCCGGAAGTGTTCTACACGTCGGCCGATATGCAGCAACATCACTTCAGGTGTCACAGCGATACTGATCTTCACGAAGGAAAGAAGTATTTCCCGTGTACGGAATGTGAAAAAGTATTCCCTTGTATGAGCAATCTTCAAGGTCATATGAGAATCCATACGCAGGGAACTAAATTCATTTGCCCACAATGTAATAAAGAATTTGCTCTTTCGAGGAATCTCAATATCCACATGCGATCCCACAGTGGAGAAAAACCTTACGAATGTCCAATCTGTAAGAAACGATTTGCCAGAAAGGAAAACAGAAAAGCTCATTTAAAATCGCACACGGGTCTTAAACCGTTCATGTGTCCTCATTGCGGAAAAACCTTTTCCAGAAAATGTCACGTGAAAGAACACATGAGGATTCACATAACTTCCACTACTCATCCATGCGAAATGTGCAGTGAAACATTTTCTTCCACACGACAATTGAGACGACATATGGTGAATGCTCATCAAAAACATTACGATCACGTGTGTACCGTCTGCGGGGACGTATTCGAACACGCCAAGAGCCTCGATCATCATCTCCAAAAAGCTCATCAAGTACTGACAACATGCGTGGAAGACAATTCGTTAGAGGAGATGTCGGAGTCATCGCCGGGTCAAAGTTCGTCTTCTGGTGACTTGAAAGATCTAGAAAGTAGCGAATGCAGTAGTATGTTAGAAGAAGGAGCGGAGTCACCCGTTTCTGTCACTGATGATAGTGTAGTACCCCCGGCCGAGGCGTCCAGTTAAATGTCACCAAAGCGATCATCACCAGCTGCCTTGTGTCTCTTTTTTGTTGTATATATATATATATATAAAAATATATATAAATATAACTATTTATACACTAGGTGTATATAGAACGGTTTACAAAAAAAAAGGGCTTCCTCATCGTCGTTTATGGAATTTTTTATTTATGTATTTATTTTGGAGAATTATAAACGCGATGTTATGGAAGATAACTAAGAAAACCCCCCTCGTGTGCACCATTTTTACCCAACTGCACTGTTCGTGTTAAAAACACACACACAAACACACAAAAAAAGCCTCGATACTGTTTGCAAATTTTAAACATTTATGAGAATGTTTCTATATCCAGTCTGTTGCGTATCGTTGCAAAACACACTTTAATTTATTCGGCCCTCAATAAAATGTTGAAAGATCGAGTTGAAAGTCAAAATGTTAAATTGTCAAATGGACGATAATCTCTTTCGAACCTCTTAACACGGGAATATGGTTTTTATCTTCGATTCTATCTTTTCAATCAACCAAAAAAATTGGAATCACATTCCTTAATTTTGATCGAAAATGTAAATGTTTAATGGTTTTTATATATTTTACAGAGGGTCCAAGAAAAGAATGTGTACAATTTTTAAACCTGTTCGGAAGAATAAATTCAAGTTTTCAGAAATTCCAGTTTTGATTTCTTTTCTACACAGGAGGATCTTGTGTTGGCTTGAGATTTCTTAATTTTAACAAAGAAATTTATATTCTATTGCTTATATAACTACAAGTCGACCCCCCTATAACGCTGTTGATAATTCCGTTTTATATGAATTCCATGTTGTACGAGTCATTTAAATTTTACAAATACGTGAACCGTTCACAGCCCAGCACACATATTTGTAAAATCTAAGTGACTCGTATAACATGGAATTCATATAAAATGGAATTATCAACAGTGTTATAGGGGGGTCGACTTTGTACATTCTTTACGTTGTATGAAACTCCCTAAAAGTTGAATCCTCCGGGCCTTATTAGTACTTGTACACGCCTTTCTAACGCGAAAAAAAAAATTTGAAAGATTAAAATCTATATTTTTATACCATTCACGTAGCTCATTTGATGTTAAATTATATAAAGTAATAATTACACGTATAAAAGTTGCAATAATGCATTTTCAATATTGATAATCTATAAAGTCTATACGATAGTCATTGATAAATATAATATTCATGTTATACGCCACATAAAAGATTCATTAAAATCTTCTAAAATGTTTAAATATTAATGCTTAAGTATGACCACAGTTCCAAATAATAGGTAATACGTATCCTGAATGCCATTTCTTTTAAAGCAAGGTCTATATAAGGTCAGGACACGCGTGACCTACTTCTTGAGCCGCCATTTTGGGGCTTGTACGAGCAGTCAGTTTTATACGACATTAATTAAATTAAAATTGCATAAATCCAATGATTTCTAGTCGAAAATATAATAATAATTTCGGATGATTACTCAACCCCAGTTTTATGTAACGTTTTCATCAAATACAGTAGANTGATGTTAAATTATATAAAGTAATAATTACGTGAAGTATTATATATATATATATATTTCCTTTTAGTAGAATGTCCGACATAGCTGGAAGGATAAAACATTTGGTATCATCACGTTAACTCATCGTCTAGTCACGTTTGTCTAATATTTAAAACTGCCTTTTTGTAGTCCAATTGTAAGAAGTAAGCCAACGAAACTCGGCTGGTATCTTTTATGTTACACGCATACAATGGTACCCAATGTCCCTGCAATGAAATATGTCCTCTTTTTAACATTTTAATCGCATTTCTTCCGAGTTTCCTGGTGAGATGTAGACGTACGATTAACAAAAGGTGAGAATGTGAATCAACTGCTTGTCTCTCTTAATGATCAAACATTGTGTCCCCTTCGCCGCTTAACCTTTTTTTTTTTTTCTTTCTTTCTTCGTAATGGGCATTCTTCTCGTATGCCATACTTTATTGTCGAAAGGATCGACTTTCGTATGTTAAAAAGCCCTCTTTAAAATATTATTCACGCGATTGTTAATTAAGTAATCTCGGTCGATTGCGTGTCGCGGAGATCGCGCTTACAATTTGAAATCTAAGCAGAATTTCAGCTTTGTTTAATGATTAAATTTAAAAAGTACGATAATTAAACTTTTAAAATATTCCTTTAATTACTACGCTATTTNCACGAAAGTATGCATACTTACATGTGCAAAGATTGTTTTCACAGCAAAACTGAAGATCTTCGTTGCTCAGAATGTCAAGTCAAATTTGAAAGTATTTCGGAACTAGAGAAACATAAACTTACTCATAAGAAAACATATCAGTGTATTAAATGTCAAATGTCTTTTGAAACCGAAGGAGAGATTCAGTTACACGTTGCGACTCACGTTCTTCAAGAAGGAACCAATCACGAATGCAATCTGTGCCACAAAGTTTTCGATTCTCCAGCCAAACTGCAGTGTCATTTGATAGAACACACGTTCGAAGGATGCTCCAGTTATGCGTGTTACATTTGCAGTTCGGTCTTTACCACACCTCATCTCATCCAATCACACATGTTAGATCACGGACTCAATTCACGACCTTACGATTGCAGCCAATGCCATCAAAGATTCTTTTTTCGTGCAGAATTAGAACATCACGGGATAGCACATAGTCACTGTAATCAATTGCAGTGTCCCGAATGTAACAAAGTCTTTGCAAATTTTGTCAATCTAAACAATCATCGAAAAATTCACGAACAAAAAGGAGGAACTTTGAAGTGCTCTTTATGTCCGGAAGTGTTCTACACGTCGGCCGATATGCAGCAACATCACTTCAGGTGTCACAGCGATACTGATCTTCACGAAGGAAAGAAGTATTTCCCGTGTACGGAATGTGAAAAAGTATTCCCTTGTATGAGCAATCTTCAAGGTCATATGAGAATCCATACGCAGGGAACTAAATTCATTTGCCCACAATGTAATAAAGAATTTGCTCTTTCGAGGAATCTCAATATCCACATGCGATCCCACAGTGGAGAAAAACCTTACGAATGTCCAATCTGTAAGAAACGATTTGCCAGAAAGGAAAACAGAAAAGCTCATTTAAAATCGCACACGGGTCTTAAACCGTTCATGTGTCCTCATTGCGGAAAAACCTTTTCCAGAAAATGTCACGTGAAAGAACACATGAGGATTCACATAACTTCCACTACTCATCCATGCGAAATGTGCAGTGAAACATTTTCTTCCACACGACAATTGAGACGACATATGGTGAATGCTCATCAAAAACATTACGATCACGTGTGTACCGTCTGCGGGGACGTATTCGAACACGCCAAGAGCCTCGATCATCATCTCCAAAAAGCTCATCAAGTACTGACAACATGCGTGGAAGACAATTCGTTAGAGGAGATGTCGGAGTCATCGCCGGGTCAAAGTTCGTCTTCTGGTGACTTGAAAGATCTAGAAAGTAGCGAATGCAGTAGTATGTTAGAAGAAGGAGCGGAGTCACCCGTTTCTGTCACTGATGATAGTGTAGTACCCCCGGCCGAGGCGTCCAGTTAAATGTCACCAAAGCGATCATCACCAGCTGCCTTGTGTCTCTTTTTTGTTGTATATATATATATATATAAAAATATATATAAATATAACTATTTATACACTAGGTGTATATAGAACGGTTTACAAAAAAAAAGGGCTTCCTCATCGTCGTTTATGGAATTTTTTATTTATGTATTTATTTTGGAGAATTATAAACGCGATGTTATGGAAGATAACTAAGAAAACCCCCCTCGTGTGCACCATTTTTACCCAACTGCACTGTTCGTGTTAAAAACACACACACAAACACACAAAAAAAGCCTCGATACTGTTTGCAAATTTTAAACATTTATGAGAATGTTTCTATATCCAGTCTGTTGCGTATCGTTGCAAAACACACTTTAATTTATTCGGCCCTCAATAAAATGTTGAAAGATCGAGTTGAAAGTCAAAATGTTAAATTGTCAAATGGACGATAATCTCTTTCGAACCTCTTAACACGGGAATATGGTTTTTATCTTCGATTCTATCTTTTCAATCAACCAAAAAAATTGGAATCACATTCCTTAATTTTGATCGAAAATGTAAATGTTTAATGGTTTTTATATATTTTACAGAGGGTCCAAGAAAAGAATGTGTACAATTTTTAAACCTGTTCGGAAGAATAAATTCAAGTTTTCAGAAATTCCAGTTTTGATTTCTTTTCTACACAGGAGGATCTTGTGTTGGCTTGAGATTTCTTAATTTTAACAAAGAAATTTATATTCTATTGCTTATATAACTACAAGTCGACCCCCCTATAACGCTGTTGATAATTCCGTTTTATATGAATTCCATGTTGTACGAGTCATTTAAATTTTACAAATACGTGAACCGTTCACAGCCCAGCACACATATTTGTAAAATCTAAGTGACTCGTATAACATGGAATTCATATAAAATGGAATTATCAACAGTGTTATAGGGGGGTCGACTTTGTACATTCTTTACGTTGTATGAAACTCCCTAAAAGTTGAATCCTCCGGGCCTTATTAGTACTTGTACACGCCTTTCTAACGCGAAAAAAAAAATTTGAAAGATTAAAATCTATATTTTTATACCATTCACGTAGCTCATTTGATGTTAAATTATATAAAGTAATAATTACGTGAAGTATTATATATATATATATATTTCCTTTTAGTAGAATGTCCGACATAGCTGGAAGGATAAAACATTTGGTATCATCACGTTAACTCATCGTCTAGTCACGTTTGTCTAATATTTAAAACTGCCTTTTTGTAGTCCAATTGTAAGAAGTAAGCCAACGAAACTCGGCTGGTATCTTTTATGTTACACGCATACAATGGTACCCAATGTCCCTGCAATGAAATATGTCCTCTTTTTAACATTTTAATCGCATTTCTTCCGAGTTTCCTGGTGAGATGTAGACGTACGATTAACAAAAGGTGAGAATGTGAATCAACTGCTTGTCTCTCTTAATGATCAAACATTGTGTCCCCTTCGCCGCTTAACCTTTTTTTTTTTTTCTTTCTTTCTTCGTAATGGGCATTCTTCTCGTATGCCATACTTTATTGTCGAAAGGATCGACTTTCGTATGTTAAAAAGCCCTCTTTAAAATATTATTCACGCGATTGTTAATTAAGTAATCTCGGTCGATTGCGTGTCGCGGAGATCGCGCTTACAATTTGAAATCTAAGCAGAATTTCAGCTTTGTTTAATGATTAAATTTAAAAAGTACGATAATTAAACTTTTAAAATATTCCTTTAATTACTAATTAGAAAATTTTAAAACTGAATAAATAAATTATTTTATTAACACAAGTTCAAAAAGTTTGTAAACACGTTCGTCGCGACGACGAGCGCGTCGTCGTCGTCGTCGTCGTCGTCGTCGCGTCGCTTGTCGTTCTCTTTAAATAATAAACATTTTAAATTAAATATAAAATAAATTAAATTCTATTTAAAAGTAAATATTTATTATATAACAAATAGAAACAGATAACGTTTGATAAGGAGTTTATATAAAAGATAAGTGCGGTGCGAAGCGACGATGCGTCAACGAGTCACTCGATAATAACAACCGACTATAAACGTAATTAAAGCAAATATTATGAGCCTTAAAATTGTATACTTTGTTTATGAGAATTTCTTTTCTAAACAATAAACGAATAATCTTATAAGTTCTCGTATTTGTAACAATTAAGGAAAACTAAATAGGTTAACCCACATCCCGAAGCTATGTCTACGTTTTCCATTAATTAAAACTGGCAAAAGAAACTATTAAACCGGAAAATAAATTAAATAAATAAAAAAGTGGGGATAAGAATGTCAAAATCTTTTATAAAAACAAATTGTTTCATCCAGAAAAATCGAAATAAATTACTAATTTAGATTGAAAAGTCGACAAATTATCCCACGAAATTCTAATATAAAATGTATTTAATTTCTTAACGATAGATGGAGACACTAACTTCAATGGGTTTTTCCACCCTTTGTTACGTCAAACTTTTTTTCTTTTTTAAATGGTTTTTGCAATGTTTAATGGCGAATTTTTCTGTTTTAATTAAACATAAAAATNATTCTCTCTCATTTTCTACCAAATATTTTTTTTACAATTTTAACAAAAATAATTACAGTCGACCCCCCTATAACACTGTTGATTATTCCGTTTTATATGAATTCCATGTTGTACGAGTCACTTAGATCTTACAAATACGTGAGCCGTTCACAGCCCAGCACACGTATTTGTAAAATCTATGTGACTCGTACAACATGGAATTCATATAAAACGGAATAATCAACAGTGTTATAGGGGGGTCGACTGTAATTATTTTTGTTAAAATTGTAAAAAAAATATTTGGTAGAAAATGAGAGAGAATTGTAGAAGCAAACGTTCTTGTAAATATCTGTAGAATTTGCAAGAAATTTATCGATTTAACTCTGTCAAGTTATGTAAAGTAGAGGCGAAGATCTGAAATCAATATATATAAATCAACGACCGTGTCTGTTATGGATGTAGCAGACAAGATGATATTTACGTATATGTTTCGAAAATTAAAAGAGATATGATGGAAAAAACTATGAAAAATCTTTCATACCAGGAAATATTCCTTTTTATTTTTCTTCTTTCTTTTCTATGGTAGAATCACATAAATATTTTTAAATCTTCCTTAAAACGTTTCAAACATTAGTGGAGTAAATAGCTTATTTTTATTGATTTTTTTATAAAGAAAATAATAATAATTATTATTTTTTAAATACAAATTTAAACCTTTTAAATCGAGGAACTTTAAACCGAGGAACAAAATAACTTCCGTGGCCATTGTTCGGAGGTTTGTGCTGAGTATTGTATTATTAAATGTCAATAATTCTTAATATAATGCGAGGAAATTTTTGTTATAATCTTTAAATTTTAACTTTCAAATTTATCGCACGATAATATTTGATTTATTCCATTAATTATTAAATTAATATATTTAGAAAATGGATAAAAGTGAGTGAGAAATATATCTCTAAAATTAATAAAATAAATCCATAAATAATTTATATAGCCTATAAACCTCTATATATAATTACTTATAAATAATTATAATGTATTACGAAGCTTCTATCGCTAAATTTATCTATTATTTTATAAATTTTACACACGAAAATAAGCAGTAATTACACTAATTAAGTATTGTTTAATAGGAAAATAGAGGTTAGCGATTATTATGAAAGAATCCCCCTTTTAAATTTATTTACTTAATATTGCCTGAAACTGTTTATTATTTTTTTTATCTTTAATCTAAAATATAGTCTACACAATACAGTCGACCCCCCTATAACACTGTTGATAATTCCGTTTTATATGAATTCCATGTTGTACGAGTCACATAGATTTTACAAATACGTGAGCCGGGCTGTGTATTTGTAAAATCTAAGTGACTCGTACAACATGGAATTCATATAAAACGGAATAATCAACAGTGTTATAGGGGGGGTCGACTGTAGTCTATTGGATTACCATCAAACTTCTAATGTAAATAAAATGTAAATCTTGAGAAATTTCAAGGCTTAAAACTGTTTTTTTCTTCTTTAAGAGTTTATTGAATTCGTGCAATGAAGTGAACCATTAATTTTGGTTAATGCGAAGAGAAATTGATCTATCGATGCCCGCGATGTTCAATATGAGATTAAGGTTATGGAAGTGGATTAAATTGATATAATACATGGATTAAAGCAATATTGCTCTATCAGATCTACTATTAAGTTTTAAATATGAAGCCATTATTTCATCATTTATACAATTTCGTGAGGATACAAAAAAGAAGTTTTTTTTTTTTTTTTTTTTTTTTTAAATAAGTATTTGGTCTTTTTATTCCATAATAAATTGTTAATAGTGTAATTTTCAAGTGCCGAAAGCGTTGTATAATTTTCCTTTCTCATTAAAAATATAATAGAAAAAACGTTATAAAAATTAATTTTTAAATAAAGGATTTCAGTAATTAAGATTTTACGCCGCTTCTAAATTAAATAATGGATTATATCAAAGGAGAACTGAAGAAATAAACAATAAAGATTGGATAGGCCCCGTGAGATGTATACAGAAGTAGAGGGATGGGAATCGATTCCGGACTCTCCTAATCTTGTGATTCGGCTATTTAACTACATAATGTAATTCCAAAATTATTAATGTTAATTGTAATGATTATAAATAATTAAAAATAATTTAATTTTTAATTTTAATTATAAATAAAATAAAGCGAAAAAAAGATTCTAAAATTACAAAGACAAAATGAGTTTTAATAATATATTAATGTAAATTTAAAATGAAAAAAAATATATTGTTCATTGAATTAAATTTATTATAAATATTTTATTATTTATTTTTAAAATTCAAAATTATTAATCAAATATAATGATATTTAATTCTTTCAATTTTAAAAATACAGTAATAATAACTAATATAAATACGAAAATGCTGTTTTATATTATCGACTTGATCATTATTTCTTGCCGGCAGGAGTCGTTGTGTAGGCCGACTAGAATCTGTTCGTGGTTCCACGTGTTTGTGGTTAGTCAATTTTATTTACTTTATCATTATTTTTTTCTATGAATACCGAAAATGGGAAAGACAAAACAGAGGAGAAAAACACATCGTAACCGTCCTACTGGTTTACCCAGTGTCAAAGAAGCAGAAACGGATGAATTATTGGAAGAATCTCCTAGTAAATACCAGACCCTAATCGAGAAAGTAAGCTTTATTATTAATATTGTTTCAATAGTTCAATTTTTTTCTATTTATTTATTTGTTTATGATAATTTATGCATTTAATTTATATATGTTACGAACTTGTGGAACGATAAGGTTTTCTCGCTGCTGGATACTGTTAGCAGTTTTCTAGGGTGTAGCTAACATTTACAATAACATTTACATTCAGAATCAAGGAAAAGGAGGTTTAAAACTGATTGATTATTTTTAAAAAAATTATTTATTTTTTGCGATGTTATATTGGCATGTTATTAAAATTACTCTATTCAAAGCTTGATTCTACAATGAAATATTAAAAACAGGCAAAACTGGGATGGTCCCCGGAAATTTGGGATGTCTGGTCACACTATTGTAGGCAATTCCCATGCGAGCAAAAATAAAAGGAATTGTAGTTGTAAAAAGGACTTTTCAGAATGTAGTACTTGAAAATTAGAATGTACAATGTTAAATGATTCAAAAATTGATGAAAAATTTAAAATCAAAAGTATTAGAACAATATCCTAAAACATTGTTTTCTTTTTTAGAAGAGCCCACCAGTGGCCAAATGGTCTTTGTACCCTGAACACTGGGAGTTCAGTCGTGGGTTTGTGCCTTTCTCGGACGGGCTGGCCACGTGGAGATTTCCAGGTTTTCTCCATGTCTGCAATGCCTAAATAGGGGCCAGTTACTCTTAAAAAGACCTGGAAGGCATACCCCTAGACAGATCACCCGTGTATTGCGTTGCTATAACTTATATAACAAACTTATAACAACCTATAACTGCTATAACTTATAACAAACAAACAAACAAAACTTTTAGAAGAGGGGACTAAAAATACTTGAGGTTATTTGCTGACATGTATTAGTCCACAAGATTGATTTCTTCATTGTCAATACAGAATCAATCTTATAAGTTAGCAGTATTCTGAAACTATGTGACATCATTGTAATAAAATTAAATAGTTTATTAATATATATAATATCCAGATTATAAAATTCTTTCTGATAAATAATTGAGGAAAAAAACCCTGAAAAAACTAACTTCTGTTCTTCAACAAACAGAAACAATCTAAAAGTTATTATCATTTTTTTTGACATATCTACCCCAAACCAGAAAAAATCATAATAAAAAAATTTAGAAGTTGAAAATCTTTTGAAGGATTACTTTTGAACAAGTAATTTTTTTTTAAAACTCTTTATTCTATGAGTTTGAAGAGTATCATTCTTCATGTCTACCATGGGTTCAGCTAGAGCCATTATTTAGGATGGCTACATGATGAGGAATGGAACCAACATATCTAGGACAGACTGTCTATGAAAAATTCCAAGGTTACAATCCAAGAAATTGATGAAAAATATATCAAGCTAACAACATCATAGATATAACATAGATAAGAGAGATAAGATTTGGAGATCATTCATATAGATGTACAGTAAGACCCTGCTTAATGCTAGGAACGGGGAATGCGTTCCTAGATGACAAAGCACTAAATGAAACAGCATTAATGCTGTTTCGTTTAGCACTTTGGTTATTTTAACAAAATCATTTTAACATAGAGTAAATAGGATAGGGAAACACGTGACCAAAAATAGAAAAATTTTACTTTAATTTTAAGTTATTTTTATATTAACTTGTATAATAATATATGTTAAATAACACATAAACATATGCACACAGAAATGTATAATAATAATATTAATTTGTTCATTTTTTCTATATTAATAGTTCATTTTTTGTGACAAAGGTAATGACTTTTCTGAAATTCTTGTTTTTTTTTTTTTTTGCAATAAAGTTGTGAAGTTTCATTTGTTGCTTTTTTCTTTCCATAAGCAAATGTTGGTAGTAGAAGATTGCATCCAAAATGCCTTGTTTTGCTTTTGCATTCCGTTCAAAATCTAGATCATTTGCTACAATTTGATCAACAATTTCGGTTATTGTTATCAAAGTTTTACTAAGGAAATCTGTAGAGAAATTTTTTTGGTTCTTTGTTTTCAGAATCATTATTTTCCAGTTCTACATGGATTCATTGTTCTGCCAGTTCTTGAAGGTCGTCTTGATAAGACTGTCACCAGAAACCTGTGGTAACTTCTTAATATCCTGCTCGTCTATATCTCCCAGTCCTGCTATATCTATTAGGTTGAGTTTGATCAGCCTAACGATACAGTGATAGGCTCTTCTTGTTGAGAATTCTTGGGTACCTTCAGCCATAACTTCTTCCACACTTCATTTGTGCATTTATCAGTTAATTCTTGCCAAGCCAAGCTGATATTGCCTATAGCATCCATGATGTTATATTTTTTCCAAAATTGCACCAAACAAACATAGATTTAAAGAAAGTACGCCTTTTTGCCACTTTTTTCTGATTAGTTCGTGTTTGTAAATAATCGTCTTATGTACGAATCTATAAAATTCTGCAATAATTTAAATGGGTGTAAATTTTGAGTTTTTTTTAGGTTTCAAGCAGTCAGCATTATATTGAATCAGTGTTAAGCAGGGTCTTACTGTATAATATAATTAACCATTCAATGCATGCATTTTTACTACTTCACTATAAGATTTAGAAGAAAAAATTTCTTTGAATGACATGGTTTTGTCAAATTTTGACAGGTAAAGTTAAAAGATAAATCTCAATAAAAATTATTTAAGTTTTTAATCTAAAATTTGATAAATTGTGGATAGATAACTTTTTGCTATCCCTGATACATCATAAATAATAAATGCTTTGAGTAGGTTCTGAAATTGGAAGTTTTTAAAATGTTTATTGCATCAGAGGATTAAAAACTTTATACAGTAAATAATAGACAATGCTTTTATTACAGTATTAAATTTCATGAATAGTGGAATCAGAATATAATTCTGATGACAGCATACCTCAGGTTTAATTTCAAGAATTTATTATTTTAATGTTTTAATGTTAAGTACTTTTAAGAGATTAATCTTACATACATACATACATTATAGATTATAGTCAGAGTCAAAAGTGAACATACACTGTTAATTTTCAAGAATTATGTCATGACAAATAAATTTATTTATGAGAAATGAAATAATTATCTTATATAAAATCATTTATACTTCAACAAACATCTCATGTTCAAATATTTTACAAAATTGTAAACTAAATTTTAAAAAAATTTTTGTTTTTAACAAGAAAAATTGACTCAAAAGTCTGTGCACACTTGAAATTAACAGAAAATTGACAAACTTTGTCATCATAAAACTCAACAATTAATATTTTGTTGATCCACTATGACTGCTTTTAACCTTGGTATAGAATGCACTTGTGTTTTTTTTTTTTCGTTTTGAAAAACTGTAAACTGTAAAATCTGTAACTACATAGAATTCCACACCTTATTCAGTACTTTATTTCAGCAATTCTTTGCTTGTAAAATTTTCATTTCTCAATTTATACTTCACTATTTCTAATAGTATATTGATGCTCCTTAATCCTCATTTTGAGGCATCGAACAATGGCTCCAATATATTTGCACAGACAATTCACCCTGTGATCATGTACAGGGATAGTATAGATTCTTGGCTTTGCAGCTCCTCTTCAATGGGTCCTTATTATTTCTGATACTCAAAAAACTGTAGATCTCCTGTAAGCAATCCTATTATTCATATAGTAGGATATTTCCCTGTAGATGTTAGCTAGCACCTTATTATATATAACGACTGAAAAGAAACTGTCTTATGATTATAAGAGTTCCATGGAATAAAGGTGTTGTTCCACCTGTAAAGATTTCTTGTTCCATCTATAAAGAGAGATCTTATATCTTATCATTGGAAGTCCTTATGAATATTGACAGCTCTTGAAAGTAGAACTTGATCTCAGGAAACAATGAAAAGTAGATTATTCTCAGGAAACAATGAAGCAATAAACTAATAGACTTTAATATATTGAATAAAATAGAAACATGGAATTATCTATGAAATATAGCAATGGGAATAAATTTGAATAAAAACTTTAAAATCTTTTCTTTCGTGAAACATTTGAGATAGCTTTGCGGAACACTGGTTAAAGAACCACTGCTCTTCATGATCACAGGATAAACTGTCTGTGCGAATATATTGGAGCCACTGCTAACTCTGACAACCTGAAACATCTGGAACAATTAGAAATATTCAAGGCCTTTGAAAAGGGTACAGCAGTCAATTATAAGGAAATGGACTCTCTTGCAACTCTATGGAGGGTATACTATGACCTCCCATAAGTCTCGAATTAGTACTTTATGTTTTGTAAAATTCTCTTTTTTTAAATGGTTACTTAACATATTATCTAGTTTGAAGCATAATGTTAAATGCTGCATTAGACACGTGTGTATTTTATGATGTACAGTATACAACTTTTAAATTTCTATTCTATTTAAAAAAAAATTCATTTATTTATATATGTTTATCAAACCTGAGGATGATCGTTTAAAACGGAAGAAAACATTTGTTCTTGTTTTATTTTATTTTTGCTGGTTTATTGGTATTTATATCTAGTTGAGGTTATTTATATTGTTTGTTTAGTTAAATTATGGCAATGCAAAGCTTGGGTGATCTTCCTAGGGTGATGCCTTCCAGGAGGTCTTTTTAAGGGTAACTGGCCCCTATTCAGGTGTTACAGACATGGAGAAAACCTGGAAAACTCTATATGGCCAGCCCATCCTGGCATGGCGCAAACCCATGACTGAACTCCCAGTGTCAGGGAACGGAACCACTTGGCCATTGGTGGACCTATTTATATTAATTTATACCAATAGTTTCATAGAGATTGTAGTAGTATGAATTTTTTTGATACTGATCAATGAGTAAGGTCTTGATGATGGCCTTTTAAAAAGATCAAAAATTCTTATGCTAAAAATTTGAGCTGGCCAGTAAAATTTTGGATTATTTGATACTGTTAACTAATTTGTGGCTTATTTTGAATTTGTGAAGTAAACTTAATTAAGCTTTAGTTGATTTAAAATTCAGGTTTCTTGTATTACCTATATGTATAATTTCTCATTATGTTTTAAGCAAAAAATTGTTATAAGTTAAAAATTGCATAAGTAATTGAAGTTTATTTTCAAAACTCATAAAAGTTCAGAAATATAAAAATATGAAACTAATGTTTAAATTTGTTTTAAATGCTTAATGCTGCTTAAATTACATTTATGGTAAAAATTTAATATTTCATCAATATCTAATTTCTTAATTGTAAGATTTAGACTGGAATCAAGCTAGATTCTTATAATATTTCATTTTTATAATATAGTGTTTCTGATCAAAACAATATACTGTACATTTCACAACAATATCTCAAATAGTAATGACTAAGTTAACCAATACTTTTACATGGCTACTTTTTAATCAAAATGCACTGCTACATCATACAGGCAGATAGTCTAAAAAGTATTGATAGTCAGTTTGTAGTACTGGAAGTTGCTCAAAGTGAAAAGAATTTTGTATGTTTAGTTATTTATGTGCATATCAGCAGCATTTTTAGAAGTACTAGGTGGTAATTTTTTTATTAATAAGAATTGAAGATCAAGTCCATTGAAAAATATCTACCTTTTATTTATTTTTATGTTCCAGAATACATCCCACAATGATTGATTTCTTTGTCTTTCTTGTGATGTGTTGTATAGATAGGCTTGTGTTTTGCTGTATAGATTGCATATGAGCAACAGTACTCTGACGTTATCACAAATGTGCAGTGTGTGCTCACCCAAAACATTGAAAAACAAAAATACATTTTATTCTTCATCTGCATCTGCAACATATTACAGATAGGATGAAATGTAGGCAGTTGTCTGATGTGATTGTGCATGTAGCATACTGGAACCGAAATCCATAACTAGCTGGTGTATCAATAGATATAAGAACTGACATAATAATGTCAAAGCAAATGGTGTAGGCAATTCTGTGATGAGAAATATGTAGTATCTTCTACAGTGGAACAGCCAGCTGTCCACTGCAGAGAATAAAATGTTGCAAGAGTGGAGATCATGGATCATACTATCAAAAGATGACTGATAGTTCTTGGTATAAAGTTTTAAACTTGTTGATGATGATATAATATATTTTATTATGGTTTGTTCTTTTCTAATAATAATTTTTATTGGAGTCTTATTAATATCAGACTAAATAGTTTGCTTTTATTATTGTACATTATTTTGTATAGTATTTAAAGTAGGAATATATTCATGTACTTGATCATCATCTGAACCTTAAATCAATTGAACTTTTACATTGCTTTTATCAGCTTTATATTTCATATTATTTAAAGATAAAATGCCATAAAGATTTAAAAACCAGAAACATTTAATTTAAGAAACATTTCTATGGAAAAACATTGTTTTCAGATTAGTACAAACACAAATACTCATAAATTTCATAACAAACTTAGAATAAATGAATGCTTTGAACATCAGTCTTAAATTCTAAAGTAATTACAAGTATTTCTAACCAATCAAAGTTATTCATAAATATAAATTTAAATTATTTACAATACACATCAACATAAAAATATAAAAATTAAATTATCATTTAATAACATTATAGACATGTTAAATATAATGATAGCACACAAAAGACATGCTAATTTATTCTGCATGATCCAAGCTCAAGGATTTATATCAGCCCTCTCCTTTCTGATATTCAATAAACTATCACTTGATATAGCTGTAAGTAATTCTTCTGCAACACACGGTGAGAGTATCTTTGGATTTAGGTGTATGATTGACACTTTCATCCTATCAAATTTTGCAATGGTATCTTTACCTCTAAACTTCGGCTGCATGTTGAGAGCAGAAGGTTTTTATCTAATATAAAATTGAGTTGCACCAATTTTTAAGTTTCATAACAAAACTTTGTAAACACTTGCCTTCAAGAACCTCAGGTATTTTCTCAATCCTAATTAAATTATAAACTGTGTCAACAGTTTGATATTATCTCAAAAGTTTAGTGGAGAAATAAACTAGTGACAAGTATTCAACAGGATTTCTCCTGTTTTTACTCCAAGCCCTGTTGGATTTATTGGACAACTAAAGTTAAAGAGATACGAAGAAGTAATGATTGTGGAATATAAAAGCCTTTATCTGATTCAATTTATAATTTAATGGTGAAATTCCTTCACAAAAAATTAGGAGAAAGGAAATTGAAGAGGATAATTCTAGAATTTCTACAAATAATAGTATAGTAATTGAATTACAAGTTTAGAGATGAGAGATGCATTTTTAAACTACTTGATGACAGGAGACTTTGTAGATATTTGCTTAAAGTTTCAGGTTTCTATGTTTTAGAAGTTTAAACAAGGCATTCCACTGGAATATAGATATGTTGATGATATGCTGATAATATAGTAGTAAAGAGAAATATACTTAGCATTTATTTTGCAGATTAATGAAAATCTGATGAATATTCCCCTATCAGGTATTCAATCTTTTGGCTTCATTGGACCATATTTGAAGAAAAAATTATCTTGGACCACACACAAACTATAAAACTACATATAAAGTTTGACATGAGTAGATTTGCCAAAACAAATGATGAAATAATTTATGTAGCCAGTTAAATTTTTGTAGCCAAAAAAGTAGCCAATGCACCAAATGATTTTCTTGTGTGCCAAACTGAAAAAAGGTATCCTATTTTGGTGCAAAGTAGCCAAATTTTTTCATTTGAGGTACTGTACATAATGGGTGTATAATTTATGGTGGCAGCCATTTTATCTTCTGTCTTTAGCACTTGTAAACCTTACTGCAGTAACTAACTTAAAGCAGAAATATTTTAACTGTCTTTTAACAAATTGGCTTTAAGAGGCTTTACTAGGAAATGCACTGAATGTATATTTTTAAAAACTCTTTATAAGTGTATACTAGGGCCTCCTGTGACAGGTTTTTAATAAAAAGTATTACAACAATGCAAATTTCAAAAAATTAAAAAATAAGTACATGAAGATCTCAATGTTTTAATGAAGTTTACAATTTTTATGTTGGGCTGCATTCATTACAGTGCTGGGCCACATATGGTGTATGGGTTGTTGGTTGGACAGCCCTGCTCTATATAAAAATAATAAAGACATATTTAATTGTGCTGCAGTGTAGTAGAGCTATATTTTGATATAAAAAGTTAGATGACTTCAATGCTTTTAATGGTCTGACACTTACATGTTTACATATATTATGCTTTCCTTAAGGCAGCCCTTAATCATATCTAAATACATTTTAGAAAATATTTTACCATCAAGTAAGTTCTAAATAAAGCAAATCTTCACTTATCATTGTCCATAGATTCTTCAAAACTGCACATTAAGTAAAAATGGCATATAACAAAACTGATTTTACTATAAGCTAAATAATATAAACAAAATACAATTCAATTAATATTATTTTAATTGGATTGTGTTTGTAACATCTAACATTTATTTTTACCTCGTAAAATCAATTTTATTGTTGATTAAAGAAAATTCAACAACAATAATTGTAAATGATTACAAATTTATTTGTATCTTTCTTTAACAACATTAAGTTGTTAAAGAAAGATACAAATTCATTTCATTTAACTTACATTTCATTAAGTGAGGATTTGCTGTATTCTAACAGTTCTTCACAACAATTAAAAGTATTCCATTATTGTAAAGATTGTGAAACACTGCACAAAGTAGTAAAGTCTTATTTAATTAAATTAATTAATTATGATGAGTTATTACTAAATATGTATTAGATATAAGTCTAGATTTAAAATTCAGATTGTTTATTATTTTTCATGCTTTTATTCATTCTAAATACAATTTTATATTTTGTTGTTTCATACTGATTCTATTGATTTTTAGAAACTGAATTAAACATTAACTTCTGGCATTCTTTTTCAAAGCTATTTTTATTTTTTGTCTTTGTTTATATTACATTTCATACAAGATTCCATAAAATCTGATTAAGTAAACTGTGTTACTTTTATGAATTCTTGTTGCTCTTATTTCTGAATTTATAAATTTTAGTATTTGATAATGAATTTCATATGTATGCCTTATATCTAATTCATTGTTTGTTTCTTTTCATCTTCCTACTATTATTACTTAAATTCTTTCTTTCTTAAAAATATATAACTTTTATGTCTTGTCTTCTAGAGGGAGTTTTTATTTAAAATGTAATGAGTAAAGCATTAATATTTCATGCAACTCTTAAGTATATACTCTAAATTTGAATTTTGTTATATAAAATTTAATTTAAATTATTCAAATTTAAATTAGTTTCTTTAACGTGCTTCTGATTAAATTTTTGTGTTAATATATCTATTAATTATCAACAGGTGCATAGATAAATCCTTTGCATTTTTATCTGATTTAGAGAATCTGTGTAAATGCTGATTTGTTTTTTCTGTCATATTTCTTTCTTTCAATAAACTGTTTCATTATCACAATAATTTTATCTGTAAATTTGGAAATACAATGTAACATAATATATCAACTTGATACAACATAATTAAGAGAAATGATATAAATTTTAAAAACTTTTGAAAATATTTTTCTTCTCTTATATTTTAATAATAAAAATAATTTCATATTTGAAAAAATAATCATTGAAAGTTTCAATATTTTTTTGTTTGAAGTTAAAAGATTATAATTTTTTATATAGATAGCAATTCCATTCTAGCTCTGTTAAATGAATTTTTATATTTATAATCATAAAATTTTAATTATTTTATGCATATTTACATAAATTTCTACATTTAAAATTTATTTCTTAAATTGTTTTCTAATTGCTTCAGTTTTAATTGATACATTTTATATATACCAGTTTTATTCAAATGATAATCTCCCTTGAATAATAACTGCCCTAGTATAGTAGCAATATTCTCATATTCAAGGATTTCTGAAAACTTAGGAAAATTAATAAATTTTATAAAGTACAGTAGCTACATACCATATTTATTTCACAAATTTTAATAGAAAATGAAATATGTAAATTGTAATGAGTGAATAATATTTAAGTGAATCTATAAAATCTCTTAATCTTAATTATTATTTTATCAATTTCTCAATATGCAATATTTTTTCACAAATGCACAAATATTAATGTTGAATCAAACTGATAAATTAAAATCTTTTATCTTAATGATATCCATAATTAGTTTGGATATTTTGTAATGTTATTGCTATTTATAACTTGTTAGATCTAAAATTTAAATATTTTGAAGAATTCTCAAAATATTTAAATTCAACCTGTAAAGGAATAAAAGAAATTTAGAAATTACTGTTAACAAATTTAATTATCAAGCATTGCATTACTAATGAACAAGTTAATAGTTATACCTGTATTGTGTTAATTTGAGAAATGATAACTCAATGCCAGTAGAGTCAAAATTTCTTCAAAATTATCTAATATTAACAAAACATATCTTACTTGCTTTTCCAGCAGTTTGAAATGGTTCTATCCAAACTTCTGGAAAAGCAAGTGAGGTGTGTTTTTTGTTTGTATTACTAGTTCCAGTTTGGATCTCAAACTTGTCTAATATTTACATTCTTACACAAAATGAAGAAAATGACAAATTAAGGAATATACTGTAGATAAGAATGTAATCAAGAATGGATTTTTATCTCCAGAAGTCAAAATTGCCAGAAATCACAAAAGATAATTGGTGCAATGATAATGAAAATATTCATTTCAGTGAAATGGATAGGGATAGCTTCTTTTGTCAACTGTTGATGGTTATTGTCAAGAAAAGCAAAAGTTATCATTGTATTATACATTCTACTTTATAGTTGCATTCAGTATTTGATGTTACAGTGATAATTTCTGCAGACAAATAGTATAAATAAAATCTAACAGATGGAAACTGTTATCCATATCTTACTTTCATCAGGATCTATATGATTTGAAGAAAGATTCATTTGAATTAATTTAGAAAAATAGTCTGTAAAGGAGAAGTGACGTTCATCAGAAAGCAAAAATTGCAAGTGAAAACTACAATGCACTCTTAATTATCTATGGTAATGAGGGCAGACAGAGCATGCATTAGGATTGCTAACTTTATTGTACAGAAAAAGGACATTTGTAACTGAGTAATTTGTTGTAAATATCTGTTGACTAATTATAAATTGTAAAAAAATAAATAGGATTTTAAATTTAGTTTTAGAATTATTATCAACTGTTGTATAATGCCATCCTAATTGGGATCCAAAATTTTATTTGCATTCCCAAATCTGATTAATAGTAGTATCATCTTTTTTATTTCATTAATGTAGTGAGTGATAAAGACAAAACTATTACTTTGGAATAAGAAAATAAAGTACTAGAATATTGTCTGCCAGTAATATTTTAGAGATAATAAAGTAAAATTATGATGAGTAGAGAGTCTAGAATGGCTTTCTATTATTCCAAACTGCTCACTAAGACAGATGTACAAACTTGAATCTTTATTACCAGTCTTTACAAATGCATTTCAAGTTTCATTTCAAAATCCCTTTTTAGCTTAAAGTACAAAGTAGGTATAATTATGATGATTGCAAATACATAATAATTCAATTTAATATAAGTAACTTACTGTAAATCTGCACTGTATAAGTGTACATTACAATTGACATTCTCAAAGTAAGGTAGGACAATGATATTTAGTGATGTATGCCAAAAATTAAATATAAATTTCTAAAACATTGTTATAATTATTTCATGTAGTATTTGTTGAATAAATTCTAAAATAAATTCAATAATAAATCTAAAATATATATAGAGGAAGCTGTTGTTATACCTTAGAATACTTTTGATTTTTTTTAAACAAACCACTAACAATATTTTTCTATCATTGTTTTTGCTAAAATGAAAGCAAACCCCCATCTTTCATAATTCACCTAATACTATTCTTGAATCTGTATGTGGGAAAAACAAATTTTTTTATTTTAAATATTTTCCTAGCTATACTTTGGAACATATCATCTTTTACCTTGAAATACTATACTTTATACCTGTGGTCAACACTATTGTGTAAAACAAAAATCCATATTAACATACATTTATTTTGTATTTACAACAAAAACTAGTGTGAAACATGTGCTTGTTTTTCAGAAACTACCTGGGCTCTGTATTTGAAACACAATTAAATCATTTTCACATCCAAGGCAATTTCTTGCTTTTGTTTTGATAGCAGTCATCAATGATAAACTTTTTTTCAGAGATATGAGATTGCAAAAGGTATCATAACTGTGGAAAGAGGGGGATATAAATTGGAAAGACAAAGTAGTTAGAGGTTGCGAGCTAAAATCTCTTCCAAAACAGGGTTGTGGCTTAAAAAGTTTTGGACCTTGGGTCTATACAATAAAAATAGTATAGCATAATGTATTGATTTCAAACATGATTCTATGGCTGAATACTTTTTACCATTTGCAATAGCATTATAAAGATGGAAGTGAGTCATGCATATTGGAGGATCTGTGACAGCTTCAGTGGTCTTTTTCAAGGCTAATATATACATTGTTTGCCTCTTGATACTAGAGCTTGACATTTTCATCTCAAAAATAATGGGATGCAATATTTAAAATACTGAATGTGAACAGTGTTTCAAGATACAAGAGTGTGCATTTGCAAAGAAAGTAAATTTATTGTCTCTAAGTAATGTTAGAAAGTTGAGAATACCATTATATCTTACCTCCATCAAACTTGTGAACTAACATCACTGATTTTTCTTTCTGACAATATCTGTTCTTAGGAAGCTTAAATATCATCATCAGAATTTTACTAACAAACAATAAAACCTTTTGATCAGAATATGGTATCTACAAAATACTGGCTATATTCCTAAAAATTTGATTACACAACCAGCTGTGGCAATATTACTAGATATTTTGACTGTTTCCCTGTAGATTTCAAAAGAAGTACTGATTATGAAAATGTTCTAAGGTATATTATATTCAGGATACAACAGTTTCTCCTATGTATAAAAAAGATGTGGTTGTGATTAAAAAAATTTAAATTATTCTTTTCTTCAAGGTTTAATGATTTTTTAGAGAGTAAATGTATTTTTATGTACAGTACATGTAGTAAAAAACATGTTACATATATTTTAGATTTATCAATGAATTTATTTTAGAATTTATTCAATAGACATTTCTTACGTGAGACGGTCAATTATATTATGCACCTGCACAGTCAGTACATGTGGTTTAAGATTACAGTAAGCTATTTGTATTAAATTGAATTATATATTTGCAATCATTTTAATTGTACCTAATTTGTATTTTAAAAATTCATTTGTAAAGAATACAGATTAATAAAGGTTCAAGTTTCAAATATGCATATCTGTTGTAGTGAGTGATTTGGAATAATAGGAAGCATTCTATCCTCTTTACTCATCATATTAATCTCATCCAAATTCAGGCAATTAATTTAAAGCAAAAGTAAACAAAAGCAAACATCTAAAATTGTATTCAAAAGGAGGATGTTATTGATAAAATGAAAACTGGAGGATAGTTGGCAAGCCTAGCATGGTTACATGATAAACATGACTAATCTGAATCATATATTATACTATAGTTTATTAAAGAACTAAGATAATCTATACAGTACAATTTACAAATAAGCATTTATTCTTTCTGTAATTTTTGTGTCTTTGAGATTTGGTAATTAATTTTCTAATTCAATACAATAGATATTCACTAGTAATGAGTTACATCTGTGTTCAGTAACAACATAGTCTACAAATATATAGAATATAAGTATGCATGATTACTGTATTGAGGATTTGTTCAAGAATGTTATTTTTTATTTTCATCATTAGTTACTTTAATAAGATAATCCAAGAACAAATAACCAAGAGTACATTGTAGATATAGCATTGCAAAAATAATTGTATGCATGTAAAAAAAACTATACTAATATTATAAAGAGGTAATCTCCGAAATTACTCATCCGATTTCAAAAATTCTTTCACCAATATTTAGAATGGACCATCAGGGTGGACATAGGCTGTATATTATTCCGTTAAACATTCATATAAATTAAAAGATATCATCTAGGTAAGCATTATATTTTTGGTGTCAGTGGGTGGCAAGGGTCAAGACGCGTACATATACGAGATAAGTAACTGCGCGGCACAGTTGTGTGGTCGGCGAGTTACACAGTGCACGTGTCCGAACTTGTGCTGAACATTTGCCTATTTATTGTCGCTTAAAATAATGAATATCTTTTGTCCCAAATGCGTTCCTAAAACTTTCATATAAATTAAAAGATATCATCTAACTAATACTATTATAGTCACAAACTGAATTTCACGCGGGCACAGCTAGTATTAGATAAATTGGTGGAAATTTAAATTATCAATATAAAAAAAATTATGAAGTCATCATTGTTATAATTTTTAATTAGGTAAATGATTAATGTTATATAAAATACTTAGCTTAAAATAGTCATGAAAAAAAAAGAAACAGAAATGGTGGCACTGAGATTGAATGGATTGTTACATGATTTTTAATATGAGTAGTCTATATAGAGAATAAGGGGTTAAAGACTGTGGAGTGAAGCCTCCTAGTTTTATATAAAATATTAATATTTTAGAGTTTTGTGAATATTATATTTTTAGGTTTTTTTATTGAAATTCATGAATATTTTAAGAAATTTCAAAGAATAATAAATTTATTTCTGTGGTGGTAATTTTTATCTGTAAACAGTATACAGCAGTATGTTCAAGAGCACATTATGTAGCCAGCTATTACATAAGTAGATTTTATAGTTTAAATAATGTTTTATATTGTTTGGTCTGAATTTGAATATTGAATAATAATAATAAAAGCATTAGCTTTTTCTATCTGTGTTGTTTTGTTTGATAATCAAATGTGATTGTTATGAATTCAATTTTAAAATTTAGTATAATGATTTAATGTCTTTGAGTAGGAAGAAATATTACCTTTCAAATTAATAGTCTCTTATTTGTTCATTTAATATTACTTATCTACAGAGGTAAGTTATATTTGATCTTTGGAAGTAAATTTTTAGATTGCCTTTGGTATAATTAAAAAATTAAATAAAATATGGTAAAAATATAACAAAACTGGTGTGATAAGCCCTTACTATTATCTGCATTCACGTCTGTAGATATTTTATTTAATTAAATTTTTAGAATTAGGAAAATATTAAGCTCTATATATTATAGAATAAACATATTTAAATCTACACAAATTTCATCACAGTTATTTGGAATTGGAAATTGTTTACCTATTTTCAGATTATTTTCTAATTGTAAATCATGCCAATTTTTCTTTTTTTATGATGAGAAATTGCTGTAATAATTTAACAGAAATAACTATTAACGGCTGTAACAGAAGCTTCCTAATTATATTATAAGAAAAAACAAAAATTATTTATAAAATGATAGTTTTAGTTAAGTAAATGTTTTTGAATCTTTGGATGAGTATATCAATAGATTTTTTAAAATAAACTTGTTCATCAATAAAAATCTGATCTAATTCGTGATCACGAATACAGTAAATACAGTATTTACTATGAAATGACTTTCTCTTTTGCTTTATTTGTATTTGTGAAACGATTTTATTGAAAAATGAAATCATAATTGCTTCACTGATGTTAAATATAGCAAACTCTGTAGTAGGATATTTAACTAAATAGTTTAGTAGACTCTTTCTCAATTAATTTGATAAACAAACAAACACAAATATATGTTATTTAAAATTATTTTTAAGTAATAAATCCTATTCCTATAATGAAGAAATTTGAAATCTAACTTCGGTTAGTAGTAAAAATATTAAACTTTTAAAATGAATTTCTTAATGTTATTTAATACGTTTCTCTTGAAATCATCATTTCATTATATCTGTATTATTAAATACTAGCTGTAACAAGCACAAGTAAATTGTAGGTTAAGGATATACATCCAATGATGCGGTGGCAAAGGAAGAAATAAGGATTGTCTTATGCTTATTTGAACTATACTATCCATATAATGCTTATTGAAACGATTATTCTTTTCCAAAAAATATTAAATTAAATTGAAAAATAACTAGCTAAAGCTTGTTTTCTGCAGCTTGTTTATAGGTTTAATAATCAATATACTGTATAAGGAAAGGGATGCCCTAACATAAATTGGTGGTGTGTTTCAGATATATCATGAATGATATCATCTTGTTGGCAGTTAAGACAATTTAATTATATTTAAATAACTCAGATTATGAATTCTCTCTCTCGAATAGTTTGTCCGAAAGAAATTATATTTATACATTGCCTTCTAAGTGTGTAATTTTTTAAATTATTAAAAAATTAAATATGAAAGCTTTAAAAATATTTATTTATTTATTTATTTACTGCGGTTGACTTTATAAAATGAAAGAAGTTATTCTATTATCATCACACTGTATAAGAGAATAATTAATGTCTAAAACGATGAAAAAAGTCTCTGATTCGTTGCAATTAATTAAGAGGAGATTTATAAAAAGCAAGAAGTTTCACTCTATAATCAATTATTAATTCTCCCGGTGATTTAAAGCAAATGTAAACTGACGTTTTCGTTGATTGATTTTAGTCTTTTTTTAACGCCCCCATAGAGTAACTTTGATCTTGTACTGCCGATACAAAAGTTCAGAGTGCATTGTATTCTAACAATAAAAGTTACTTTTGTGTCGTAAACATTAAAATAAGTTTAAGAAACCATCGTCGAAAGCTAAGTTATTGGTCTTTCGTCCAGTTATATCATTGATTTCTCAATATGTTAAAATCGGATTTGCTTTTATTCTAATTAAAAACATTGCCGAGTTATTTCATTTTTACAACAAACCTCTTAAAGATGTTACCATAAATAAAAGTTTATAGTGTTTTTGTTCCGTTGGATTAACCTAGAGAAACGAAAGAAAATTCAGTTTAAATTTATATGACTTTTCTAGCATCTTACTCGAAGTTAGTGCTTGTGAGAATACAAATTCTTCTTCTGGTATACAAAAAAAAAAATATCCCCATCGAATATTCTATTGGTGCTATAGACGAGCATTTTAAGAGAATTTTGATGCCAAAATCCCCGTAGGAGTTTTTATTTTGATATATTCACATTCCTCGATTGGATTTTGAAAGTTTGAATCAAAAACACAACTTCGGTTAGTGTTTATTGATTTCTTAAATTCTTTAAAAGATGTGTTCGCTTGTATTTTAGCTCGTAATCGATAACAGATGTTGATTTATGTCAAGGTACACGTGGGAGTTTTGGGGGTTTAACCTCTCCCAATTGAGAAGAATTAACGCAACCCGTGTGTTGCGTTAATTCTTCTCAATTGGGAGAGAAAAGGAAGGAAGCTCGGAAAACTCCATGGGTTCAGCCGGAACAACGGGTTGTCTTGAATCCACGACCAAACTACGAAATAGTGAAATTCTTATTTATCATTAATAAATTGGCATTGTTCTTCATTCAAGTAGTCTTTGTTAAATGCACTTAGTCAATGAAAATTCATTCTTTATATCAAAATTTTGTTACCGAATAAAATTCTGGAACAATGCAATTGTAAGAGATCTAATATAGGATCTTATTGTGTTAATATCGCAGCCATTTTCCAAAATATTAAAGGTAACTTCTTATAATTTAGTTTGAATGGTATTGGTTATTATCTAGTGTATACACGTATAAAGGAATAAGCATCGAAAAATGTCACGCACAGCCAATCAAAATCAGTGTTTCATGTTCTATATTCTGTCAATCATACCAGCCTAACAGCGTATTCCAGCAAACCGGAAGTGTCACCATTATTTAATTCCGCGATTTAATGGAAGATTTTTTTAAGTATTTACAATAGATTTTTTAACCCAAAATGTGTTCTAACTTCCATGTATTTTGAGAGTAGTTACCAGGTTAGCGCCTGGCCAACCATGTGTTTTTCGAGTTTTCTTCACGTTAGTAACACCTAACTAGGGTCTAGTTTCCCTTAGAAAGTTGGTAGCATTGATAGATACTTTCAATAAAGATAATGAAAAACACTTAAAAATTATACGCGTTATAACGTTTATATCCGTTGAAACTTCAATATATATATAAAAAATATTATTACAGTTTTATAGTATTATTATTATTATTGTCTATTAATCCAATAGAGGAGCAAATTTAAACACCAGTACCATAAAAATGTCTTCTTTATTTCACTCATAAAAAATTTATTGCATTATAAAATTCTTGACCTTTCAATTGAAGAAGAAATTATAAAGAATTTCACTTTCCTCACGAAATCTTTAACACCACTTTTTCGTCAGTCGCATTCATTTTAAATCATCGAACATTTTTATAGTTATTTTCAGACAGATTAATGGGTTTTTATTCCAATTATTTATTAATGGAAATTAGAATTTATAAGGTCGTGATAATTTAATATGGGAAGTCAGTAGTTTTCTCATTGTATAATAATTTTCAGGAAGTAACAGTATTTGTCTGTATATTGTAAAGCGACACTTGGGCGATCTGCCGAGGCGAGAGAGGATTTTCTTTTAAAGTCCTATCCCTATTTAAGTGTTTCAAACGCGAAGAAAACCCGAAAAACTACGTTGTCGAGGAGCGAACTCGCCAGTGTTCAATGGTTTCATTCACTCGGCCACTGATGGGTACAGGAAATAATAGTAACAATTTAGAGATGAAAATATTGAAAAATACAAGAATTTTCGTTTTCACATACAATTTCACAATAATATTTTATCTCCATAAGTGCCTTATATTTTCTAATTTTTTTTTAAAAGAAAAGAACACTCCAAAATCGACGTCACCGAAATCCATTGTTTAAAGGACAATTAGTTTATGAATTTAAAATAATCTGATAGAAATAGCTGTGGTATTCTAAATTAGAATATTCAGAGAAATATATTTATGGACAAATATATTTAAATTAGAATCAGAAAATAATATTTAGGCCCACAAAAAATCGTTAATCTGTAAAATTTTAAAGTGCTGCTGTAATAATTATGTGTGTGTATATATAATGGGATTAAACGGATGGAAACGGAAAAGTAATCAGATTTTCTAATAAAAGAAAATCTTTTTTTTTTACGAGAATTGAGTTCAATATTTTTTTATTTTATTTTATTTTTCGAATCCCAAAAGAAAAATGTCCAATATCAATATTGCAATGTAAGCGATTTCTTAAAAAAAATTCGATTTTTGTTTATGTAAATTAAAAAAAATATATATATAAGAATTTCTAAAAATATTTTAATTGAAATTATAACAATTTTATTATTATTATTTTTTTATTAGTGCATTTGAATTATTAAATATATTACATTTAATAATCTGGACTTTCTCAGAATCAATGTTCTGATGAGTGTATTTTAATTATTGTAAATTATTGATTGCTTATTGCTTAAAATTAATTTTTTTTCAAGTGTTTATGGAAGAAAATACTTCATAAAAAATGATTTAATGGCAGTGGAGGAGGAGGAGGAGAAGTAACTTAAAAAAAAGGGTACAATGGCTTTGGAGTGCTAGATACTCGTCGTTTTTGATATGTATCTAGTAATTGAAGGTGTTTAATTATTTGTAAGATATTCTGCTTCATTTAAGCACTAATAAATACTAATTCAATAGAGTAATCAGTAGCCTACTTTAGAAACGAACTTAGCATAAAGGCGAAATACGAGTAAAGAAAAATAACTACATTAGGATGATTTTCGATTCTTAAAGTATGAAAAAAACCATTTAAATAAATAAACGAGATCTTAATACATCCATTTTTAAAACTAATTAATAAGTAAATAAAAATTATACAATATCGATAATCTCCCGACATTCTGCCTAAGGTTCTTTAATAAAGCATAATAATTCTTTGTGTTACTATTAAAATTACATTGCAAATGCTTTAATATTATCATTATTAAAATATCCTTTTACTTTCAAACCAGGCTGATAATAATTGAAGAGTGGTGGAAAAAAAATTAAAGTAAACCGTAATTGACGGCATGATAATGTTTTAGGTCTTGGCAACATCAGAGATATTTTAATGACATTATGTACAACATTGACTTTCTTCGGATTACTCTTCACTTACATGACTGGATCATTAGCGAAATCCTTCAAGTATTGTCGATCTTTTCTTTCAGCTATACAACGGAAGCATACACCGAAGAAATTCCCTCTTTTTGGCTCTGTAATAGTGGGGTTTAGGAGTAATAAATCTTCTAAGTTGTCACACGTCATCTCTCAGGTAACCGGTTAAGCAGTGACCGGATTTTGTTACTGTTAGTATCTTTACCTCATACCAAATTTACGATGAATACCTTCAGTAATGAGAATGTTTTTATGATCCTCGAAATGCTACTTTTAACTTACTAAAAGTAAAGTTTGAAAGTTGCCACAATAATATTAAATCTTTATTTAAAGGGGTTGCTCTTGTAAATGGCCTTTCGATAAATTATTAATATATTACTTTAATAGTGATGTATTTATTGCTTCTTTTTATTAAAATTTCACGTATTTTTCTTATTTTTATTTTGTGAAATTTGTAACGTGTAAAACGTACANTAATACATCCATTTTTAAAATTAATTTTATAATTGTTATAATTAAAAGTAATTTTTTTTTTTTTGACGATTTAAATTTGCCGGCATGTTTGTATCTTATCGAGGATTTACTTAACCTTATGCAGTAGGCAGCCGTTTTAAGACGAGTAGGTTAACATGCCACTATATAGCTCGTATCTAGTTTCACCAATTTGCGATTTAAATAAGTTTCTTATGTTATGCAAAGAGGAATCGAGTCTCCAAAAATCCATTTGGATTGAATGTTTTTTTTTTTTTTACTTTCTTTCCTTTTTATTTTGGCAATCAGGTCTGTAGTGAAACTGTATACAGTTACTAAAAATACTGTCTATAGTGTCGAGAAGAGAGAATTCTAACTAAATTTAACATCATTAAAGATAAATTACAGTAATTAAAAAATTTCATCCGAATTTTCCATTTTTAACATCATCGAAAAAGTATTTTTATTTTAAAATTTCTATACTTGAAAAAGGGTATTTTGAATAGTAAATAGTTGGATACGTAAATGTTGATTTATTTTATTTTTTTATCTTTAATTACATTAAAGTCTTTAATAAATATTAAATTGGGGGAAATTTTCGTTTATTATTATTTAAAAATTTCGTTTTAACCTTTTGTCATTTGTAGAAACTAATTAAAGACTCATGAAAGTATTAAAGGTTCTAATAAAATATGCAAATTAATTTTACTGATTATAGGAGTGGTAACACGTTTCCTCAATTCATTCAATTGGCCCTAAGCTTAGAAATAAAAATAAAAAATAAATAAATAAACAACAAATCATTTACTGTATTTTACAATCTTTTAAATGAAATATTGCATTATATATGCGTGTAATGTTGTAGTTTTTTTTAAATGAATTTAGATACATAATTCACTAATTTTTTTTCTCCATTCTTTCTAATTAAATGCTTTTTGATTCCTTAAACTGAAATTATTTATCCCTTTAAATAAAACTAAATTGTAGCCAAACCTCTTAACAACGGCCACTGACGGTAATATAAAAAAATCTTCCGTTGTTTGGAGGTTATTTTTTTTACGTTCAAAAAAAAACCTCCCGAAAAACTGTCCTCGGTTTACAGGAGGCCCTTATTGGAGGCCTGACTATATTACAACATATAGCAGCGCTTAAAACAGAAATGCGACGAAAAAAATAATTAAAAAGTTATTAATTACAGTCGTTTAATATCTAAATGACACGTTTATCATCATTATATCTCGAATGATAATTATTTTTCACTATAACTTTACGAAAGAACGGCGATAGAAGGCCTCTTATTATGCAACATACCAGAATCCTTAGGGGGGTGTGCAGATGCCTATTAATTAATACAATTTTTCACGTAGCTTTTAATATAATTTTGCATTTATTTAATTATTTCAATATAGAATTATGTAGTTCGTCTTTATTAAAGGTAACCTTCCGTTCAATATTTTGAGAGATATTCAAATATATTTCGGCTATTTCGTACAGATTTGATATAAAAATTAAGAATTGAAAAGTATAAAATCCTCTTTTTTCCTCCCCCTCTGCATTTTCTATCTTCATTTGGCACCGTAAATCAAGCGAATTAAGCCATTTCCGATCAGATACTGTAGTGCCAATTTAGCATCATTAAGAATGCGCCTTCGGAGATCTAATGAATTTAAAAGCTAATGTCAATGGTTTCTTTAATTATAGTATTAATATGCAATCGCATTATCACCCGCTTATATCTATTCGAATGGCCGATAAATAATTATACTCCTCGACGAGATTGTATTCTGCCAAGGCCGAAAAACGCGGCGGCACTACTAAGAGAACCCCTCTTTTTTTTTTTATGGTATTTAAAATGTCGGTGGAGAATAAAAACACGTTATTCATAAATCGATGAAGGATTATACTCGGTAGAACTAGAATTTTAAAATGTACTTGCAAAAAGAACTTTTTTTATTTTTAATTCTTGCAGTTGCAAAGCGGGAACAGAGAAGATAAAGAATGCGCCGCTTGCACCATAGCCAGTTTGGTTAATCGTCCGGAAGCGGTGGAATCTCTGCTGCAAGCCAATATAGTCAAGATCGCCGGTCCTTTGTTACTCGATCCTAACCACGTGGTTCGATATACTACGGCAGGAGCGTTGAGGTATACGATAAATCTCTAAATCACTCCGATCCTATTCGGATTCCTCATTTTTTAACTATTAGCAATTTCTTGGATTTCTTGGTTCCCTCCATCTCTTTTGCAAATCTTCCAACTTTCGGGATAGAAATTCTCTCCTTCCGGATTCGAATTTATTCCCATTACAACTAACCGATTTAACTAAGTCAAATTTTTTAAAGGGAATTTTTTTTTTCCTCTTTCCCTCCCGGACGAAGCGCATTTATCGATCCGTCGCACTTGTGGAAGCGAAATATCGAATGACGATAAACATCTTCGCCCAGAAAGAAGTTTTCGTGTCGCCAGATAAATATTTATAAATTTTATTCAAAAATCCGAAGTTTGCAGAATTTTCTGGCGTTTTTAATTCGAAATTTTCTGCCCAGAAATCGAATTTTATTATTCATTTAATTTTTAATTCGGATTACCGCGAATAATGTTTCGGTTTTTTAATAACTGGATAAAAGATTTGGCCGGTTTTAGGTAAAGTATATAAGAAAATTGCCAGGAGGAAACCATTTTTTTTTTTTTGTTAGTTTCGGCGCTCGGGCCGTTTCTCCGGCGTAGAGACTGTTTGTACCAGGAACCACCACAACCTGTCATAAATTACGTGCTCGGTATTGTTATGCTAGATGGATATCTGGCAGTTTATTACGCCATAAACCCTACCCGGGTATCCGCCCACCGGGACGGCATCGATCGGGCGGCGACCAATTTTACGTCAAGAACAATAAGTTATTTTTCGAACGCCTTCCTCCGAAACTCGAACTAATTAACGGATCGAACCCGTTCCGATAAGTCGGAGGGAGGAGGAGGAGGAGGAAGAGGAATCTCGCATCCGTTTCGCTAGCGAAAAACGCTTTAGCGGGGTTTCGCCGATCGATTTATTTTATACGTATATATTTTTTAAATTAAAAATTTGTTTTTTGTGTGTGTGTTGGCGTTATACGTTTCGAGGAGTTCGGCGCCCGGGGTGTGACTCCGCCCGATTCGACTCTTCGCGCGCGGTGGGCGCAGATGCTCGAATTTTTCGCCTCGCCGGCAAAAATGGACACACCCTACTCCCGATAAGGGTCCGGTAGCCGGCACGAAGAAGCGGGATCTGCATCGACATCTTCATCCTTCTTCTGGACGGTCCGGGTGGTTTCCGGCCGCACTCTTATCTGTGGTCTTCCATTTGATATTCACCTCTCTCGCGCAATAAATTCGAATCCGGCCCGTGGGTAGGGCGAGGCACGGGCTCTTCCCTGACCGGTCCTGCTTATAATTTTTTTTTTTTTTTTTTTTTGGAAAGCGGTCGCTGTCCGGCGCCTCTCCCGGAAGGGGAAAGGTGTCGGAGATTCTACCAACCAATAATTACTCCCACGAGATGGAAGATCCCTCACTCCGCGGGATGTTTCGGATGGAAGGAAGACGGCCTGCGGGAGTGGGCCGTTCTTTAAATTTCTTTTGTCTCCACGATTTATGCCCCCCGACCGGGAAAAAAATTTACGGACTCTTTTCGTTTCCACGTTGACGAATCGAGTGTAAACTTTGCGGGCCCACCGGAGACGGCGATCCCATGTGGCACGCCGAGTCGTTTTTTGACGGGTTGGTCTTCCGGGGACCTTACGGAATGTCGCGCTCTTTTTTTCTTTGTTGTTTTTATTTTATTTATTTGAAAATTTGTTTTGTTTTGGACAGAAATCTGAGCGTGGGAGGACACGACGTTTGCCGCGAGATGATACGCCAGGACGTGATGACGCCGACGGTGGCTCTTCTCCGACAGGTTGGTCATTAGCAGTTCGGTGGGTAAGGCGAAGAGAGGGCGATTTTGTGCCCCCGCCCTCGCCCGCATCCTCCACTCGACCGACAGCTGCGTCGGCGCGAGATGTCATTTTTCTTGTCGCCGGATTGCCTGGCGAGCGTAAGTTATTTTGATGACGACTGCGCCCGTCCCGGCGGGTTTAACCTCCTTCAACCGAGAAAATTCCAACGCCGTCTGCCGGCGAGGTGCATTTTTGATATTTCGGCTTCCCCCCCCGGCCGTCCCCCGCCCGTCGGATCTTACATTGTAACGATGAAAAATAACGAGAAAACTATGGCCTGGGAGACCGAAGTTTAATGAGCTGGCGGTCCTGCGAGAGGACGGTCTCGGCGTCCGATGCGTGACGGCGGTCGGGTAGGGCATTAGTTTGCACGAATTAGTCTCCGTGCTTGCATCGGGAGCAGAGAGATGAGAGGGGAGGCGGAGGGATTGCAGAGACGGCAAATGCAAAATGAGCTCTGGGTCGCCTGAGAATTGGCGGGCAAGGATTAGGTTGGAGCCGAGACGGTCCTGACTCTCCAATGCAAATGAAAAGTACTACCAAGGGAGGGGAAGGCATGAAAGATTTATACATATGCTGCGCTCTCCTGTCCTCTCCGTGTTTTATATACTGTGATTGACGGCGCTTCTTACTTTAAAGGTATTAAAGGCTTTTTTCCCCAGATGCCCCTCACTTCCATGTGGCTGGATTTAAGTGTACAACTCATTCCAGCCACTGGGTCCGGGAAATGGGAAAAGTGACGACATCGAAAGTTAATGCCGTTCCAATCCAAATAGGAAAAGTTGACGACTGGATTTAGTCGGCGCTGGAAATTATCCAATCCTCACTTCTAACCAATGGAAGTTGGCAGACGTCTCCCTTCCTATTATTCGCTCGCTCTCTCCGCACAAACTTTCTTCTTGTCGTCATTTTCCTAACCTGTTACCAAAAAAAAAAAAAAAATGAATAAAATATAAACAGATGTAACTTAAAAACCTGTCGTAATCGTACACCCTCTTTTTTTTTCTTTTTTAATTCGGTTTTCGGCTCTCTTCGTCACGTTCCTAATAAATAATTCCGGGTGATTACGGATGTAAAAATCGATTAGTCCGAAGATAGGCGTTGCTCGGTAACCGTTTCGAATTATAAACATCGTGTACCACGGCAGAAACCTTATTTCTTTTCAGTACTATCGCCAGTGGTTACCCGCCAAATCGACGGAATCGAAAATTGATTCGGAAAAGGAAACTTTCTGCGAGGCCGTCAATTTACTATGGAATCTGTGGTAAGTTTCTTCAAATATTAATTAATACTGTTTCGTTATAATTTTAATGGTTTTCCAGAAAAGAAAAATCTTTTTACGGTCGTTAAGATTGATGATACTTAATCACGTCGGGAGTAAGTCGACTAAATATGTCGCCGTGTTTAAAAAAAAGCGACCTCTTTTTTTTTTTTTTTTTTTCGTAATTTAAATTACGTGAAAACAGCCGGCAACACTGTCACTTCTTTAACCGAGTGTCCTGAGATTTGCTTTGTTGCCAGTTTGTTTGTTTTTTTAAATAATTTTATATATTTAATCTTCAGAATATTATATTACGTAATTGGAAGAAAAATTACTACACGTTTAGAAAAATAATGCTTGTAGAAAGATTAAGAACAATTGAAATAATAAACCCTATCATGTGTTGCTTTATTTGTTTTGCAAGCTCGTCTCTTATTGGTTCTCATATTTTTCATATGGAATAAATTTTTTTTTCTCATATGTTTATTGTTAATTTAAAAAAATATAATATTTAAATAGTTTTTATTAATTGTCTTCGAACTTTTAGTGAAGCTTCCCTTCCTGTAATTAAAAAAAAAAACAATTATTAAAATCATAAACTTAAAATTTCATTTCTAAAATTCTTCTTGCAATATAAATTTATAAAAAAAAAAAAAATAGGGTTTTTGTTTAATTTTGACCATTTTCATCCACCGCGTACCGAGTTTTTTTTAAATTGTACCCGTCGAGGGTTTGACTGGGCCCGCGACGGAGGGACCGGACGGTGCGGAACGGGATCCGACGGACCGTCTGCGAAAAATTTCCGGGGTTATTTTGACCGATCGGATTCAATTTCGGGTCCCGCAAGCGGTGGGTCGGCGCGTTACCGTCCTGGCGATCCAGTCGAGAGTTTATAGGTTAGAAAATGTGTTATCGTTAGGAAGTGTTTATTTTATTTTAGAAAGCGAGTGTTTTATTTTGCAAAATATAGGTAAAATATTTTAATATTTAGATTTAAACTGTTAAAGACTGCTGCCCAGATTCATTTAATAAAGTTATTTGGTCAAGCAAATCTTCTACATAAATATATGCTATTAATAAAGTATAGTATAAAAAAAATATGTTTTAAATAATAATAATAATTTATTTTAAGGTCAAAAAGTTCAAGATTTTTTGAATATTTTTCAGCGAAAGCAGCGAAATTGCGGTCGATATTATTACTAAAGAGCAATTGTTACCCATTCTCGTTTCCTGTCTGGATGTCAAAAACTTTGATGTTAAAGTTTGTGTGACTGTCTGTGAGTGATTTGAAAATCATTGTATGTATCGCTAATGTACTTGTGAATAGTGTTCTTAATTACTTTTTTCTTTCTTTTTTTAAGCCCAGTGCCTAAATACGATTTCTGAAGATAACAGTGAAGTGATTGAAGCTCTTCGCAAGCCCGAAATTCTGGAAACTATACATTCTTTAGTCAGTCTTCCTCAGAATGACTCTCCTTGGTTGTTGCTCAGAGCATTAGCTTCCAGTAAGTTAATTTTAGTAATTTTTTGTTCTGTCTTGAACTAACTTTATACTTACAACACTTTAATGTAGCTAACTAATATTGTTTGTATTCTGAAAGGTTTGATGCTGAATATTTATTCTGATACGTTTGGAAATTGCCCTCCAGTGGCTACCACTTCCATTATAAAAACAATCACTGAAGTTCTGAGTGCAGAAGTGGGTCTTCTACTTAAATCATTGGCAGAGATGATAGTCAGCTATAAGGTATGTATCAGTTATTTGAAGTTTCAATTTGTGAATTATTAAATGCCCATTTTCTGATTTTTAAGTCTCTACTCTTTCAGGAAGGAAAGAAAACAAATCATAAAACAGCCGAGGAAATTGAAAAAAATGTAAAATTTAAATATTTTGATTATATTATAATCACAAATTAAGGTAATAAAAATTTATTTATGACAATGACGATTTCGTTGTTTCAGGATGCCGTACTAGAGACGATGTTATCTCAGTCGTCTGACATGTTGAATGCTCTACATATTATTTTAGAACTATTAACAAACTTGTGTGCTTGTGAAGGTGAGTTTTGTAATTATAAATCCAACATAAATTCATTCAAATGGTATGCTGATTCTTCCGTATCTTTGTCGATAAATTTTACTTGTAATTGTGAAATCGTCGACTGTTGTTAGAGATAGTATAATGTTTGAAATATGAGGCAAGTAATGTTTCAAATGTAAAGAATACGAAAATTTGTTTCAGATGGAGCCGATAAATGGGATAATCTGAGCAGTAGCGATACGAGTGATGACATCACTGATGTTTCGATGGATGGCGAAGAAACTGATGAATTTCATAAAGTAATTGAGGCAATATAACAAGAAGAGAGATTCTTTTTGATACAGCATAAAGTTAAAAGTATAAAATTATTAAGATAAGAAAAACTTTTTTTTTTTTTAATAGTTCTTGAATATTCCTTGTGAACTACATGAGGCAATTGTCAGTCAGTCACTGTTACAAAAAATTCTTTCTTTTGCTGCTGGACCAGCCGAAGAAATTTCCACAGTTTTACAAAGTTTTAAACAAAGTAGAGATTTTTTGAAAAGGTAAATGCTAAGCTTTATAACTTAGGGGCTTTCTATTAATTACATGTACATGTGCATTCATTAATTTTGTGTTTTCACACAGTTTAAGGAGAGGGTTGAATCATTGTTTACATGGACTTTCTTAGTGGTATTAGAAAGTTTTTCATATAAGCCTACTTAACTAGTCAGGTGAATAAACTATAAGTTAAGAAATATTTGCAGAACCTTTTAAAGCCATTTCTTCAATGTTGGGGATCTTTAAACTATTGTATATGTAATTAAAGATACATCATTGTATGCAGGAAGGGAGAGAGTCAAAAGTGACAAAAACTGTTTACATATAATTAATGGATTGTTCAAATCTTCATAGAAATTCAAATTCTTTTTATAAACTGTTTACAGTGATATTTATATTCTGGACATAAAAAATATTATACATAATAAATAATTCATTCAGTTTGTTGTATGAATATAAATGTAATTAATGATAATTCATTAAAAGTATTGATATGTATAAGAGCAAGAAAACAAGAATTTTTGAGTGTAATATATTTTCATACATTCTCACTGAAGAAAACTAAAATTTAATTGAACCTAAAAGTAGACAATTTGAATTTATAAAAAAGTAAAGTTTAGGAAATTTTTGTGTTTCTATGAATCCTTAATATCAAAAGAAAGAGGACGTAAGTTATAAATTTAAAAAGTTTAATCACACATAAAAATTTATCACTTTTTTCTGTCAATAACGTTTTTAATATTTAAGATGACTTAATATTTTTCTCTTACAGGATTCAGGGGATTCAATATAGAGCTCTGTTATGCATAAGTAATATTGTACAGTGTCTAGATATGGAAGATATGGGAGGAGTGGATGCTGTCTGTCAGATTTGGATGAATTTGGCAAGACTAGCTTTCAAGGATACAGGTTGTCTTGCAATTTCAAATACCATAGATTTAATGATCGTAATCGTCTCGTGAAATTTGCACTTTTTTAATGGGTTTAATATATCTGTACAATTATTATATTATGCTCATAAGTAATGACTTCATGTTGTTTCTCTACATAAACAAATAAATTTAGACATTTAGGGTTATTAATTTTTTTTTTATCATGAAGCATTTCAAGACTGTAATATTCTTTGAAAGAAGTTTTAAATTTTAACGTGTTTGAATATTGTAAGCTAGAAGCATCTGAAGTACAGCTCTCCCTTGATAGTCCGGCATTTTTTAATCTGACATGCTCAGTAGTCCGACGCACCTCCCGTCAAGGTACCCGTCCCCGTTATGTTTCTGCTTGCACAGAAGCATGTCGCGACGTAAATCTCCCCATCCAATTCTTACACGATGACACACATTTTGTGTGTTTTCTGTGAGCAGTTCTGTTCAAACAGTTGGAGTAGGGAATATTGTAAGCTACTGCTAGCAAAACAATGCAAAATATGTAATTATTTTCGGTAATACCTGTCGGACTATTAAGGGAGAGCTGTAGTTCAAAAATTACTTTTAATAACAATCACAAGCTTGTAAATATCTGAATTTATTCATTTATAATCAATAATTACCAATACAATTGTCCTTAATTTTGCAGATAAAAATTTCTTTCCTGTAGGAAAAATTTAACTTTTTTTTATTTGTGAACATTGAACATGCTAAAAGATTTGAACAATGAGTCAATAAATATAAATCACTTGAGGTACAGTACATTATATTATTATTTTATTCATGCTTATACATTATTATAACATTTGAATACATCTTATAGTAACTTCAAACTTAAAATGTACAGTACATGTTTTTAAAACACATTCAATTTAATGGACTTCTGTCAATAGCAGACACTCCTTTTATTAAACAGAGGGTTTATTGTACTTTAAAATAATGTAAATTATTGAAATATCTAATAATGACAAATTTCACATATAATGATTATGGTTATTAAATTTTCTATATTTAAATTACTAAAAGATTGAAATTATTATTATTATTATTTTAAAATTCCATTTATTCTCATTTTCTTTTTGATAGTTAAATTTATTTACTTTTTCAGATGTAAATAATACTCAGATGTTAGAAGCAAGCAGTAGTGCTGTACGTGCAATATTACAAAGACTTCTGGAATGTAAAGCAAACTCTCGAATGCAGCAAGTAACTTTGGATGACGTTCAAGTTTTGATTAACATTGGACGTCAGACTTCCGACACGAGAATTAGGATTAACGTCATTCGAATACTTGCAAATTTAAGCAATCTTTTAAATAAATCTTGTGATGATTATTCAGAAATTATAAAGGCAAGTATTACGAATAATTATTTTACACAAAATACACTTGAAAAACTTTTAACAACTTTGAATTTTAATTAATTATCCTTTCATCTTATAAAACAAATACATTTATATAAAGTTAAAATCTTTTTCATTTACAATTCTAAGATTTTTGTTATAAGTATATAAAAAGGAATGTAATATTATTAAAATATCTAAAAATATAAACAAATATTACTTTTGTAACACAAATGAATACAAGCAAAATAAGAACATTTGCTTTCATGTAATGTGTATCTGAATAACAGAAAAATATTGAATATTAATAATATATGATTAAAAATATGAGAATAAAATCAAGCACATTTATTTACTTTTTGCTTAACTCCATGTTCTGTAAACACTAAATTTTAACTTGTCATTGCAGAAACCTAGTTTGTTTGCCATGACACAACATACTAGGTTGCTGCAAAATATAGTTGGCGAGAAGCATCATAGCACTTTTTGTGTGTATTGTGTATTCATATGTAATTAAAATTACAAAAATATGAAATAATTTATATATATTAAAACAACTGATTCCATCGTTTTTAATTCTTTTATTTTAAAATTGTTTGTACTGTAAAATATCCCAAGAAATTCTTCTCTTTCGATACTGACTTTTGAGAAGTTAAAAAAATTTTTATAATCATCATATTAAGAATGCTGTATACAGTTTAAGCTAAATACATGTGTATTTATAATTCACATTAAAGTATATAAAGAAATAGGAATGCCTCAAGAAAAAATTACAAGTTGGGGTGGCACTATTAGAAAAAGATTGAAAAACACTGCACTAATAGGATTTTTTTTTATGTCCATCATGGATTTGACCACGTGAGAGATGAAGCTTGACATACGAGTTCAAACTATAAGGGGCAGTCAAATGAAAACGAGACAGATGGGAAAAAAGTAAGTAAACTGTTTATTATTCCAAAAGTAATTTCTATGACTGTTAATACATTTATCCCACTGTGAGACAAGATGGTCAATGCCTTCATGGAATAATGTTTGCTGTTGCCTACAGAACCATGATTGTACCCAGGTGTGCACCTCTTTGTCCGAAGCAAATCGACGACCGTGAATGTTTTTCTTCAGGGCTCTAAAAATATGGAAATTGATGGGAGAGATCGGGATTGTATGGAGGTTGTGTAATGGCTTCCCAGCAAAACTTCTGCAGTGTAGTTGAAACAACCTTGGCAACATGGGTTTGACAGACAGCATCATTCCGTTGCAGGATAATGCCCGTGGGCGGGCATTATCCTGCAACGGAATGATGCTGTCTGTCAAAATTCGTGGGCGTTTGGACTTGATGGTGTGCTTCAAGTTTTGCTGGGAAGCCTTTACACATCCTCCATACAGTCCTGATCTCTCCCCATGTGATTTCCATATTTTTGGAGCCCCGAAGGAGGACATTCGTGGCCGTCGATTTGCTTCGGACAAAGAGGTGCACGTCTGGGTACAATCATGGTCTGTAGGCAACAGCAAACATTATTCCATGAAGGCATTGACCATCTTGTCTCACTGTGGGATAAATGTATTAACAGTCATGGAAATTACTTTTGAAATAATAAACAGTTTACTTACTTTTTTCCCATCTGTCTCATTTTCATTTGACTGCCCTTTATACATAGTAAAATTTCTGAGAATCTGACACTCAATACCTAAATCTCTAGAACAGCAAGCTCATATGTATACTATTTAGAGGTTTTAAACTGTTGTCTGTCTGTTAGTTTTATGAAATGATTTATTATTGACATGAATTTGTTTTAATTTATTGCCTAATGTTCTATAAACATAGAACATTAGGCAATAAATTAAACATAGCAATATACAGGTATACCTCGCCTTAAGTCAGTAATTGGTTCCAGGAGAGGCGACTTAAGTTGAAAAACGACGTAAGTCGAATTTACTTGTCACTAGGCTAAACCACAAATAACCATTCCCGGTTCTGTATTTTATATATAAATAGATTCTTATTAATCATATATTATTAAAAATGCATTTTAAGCCTACAAACAAATTTTAGTTTTTAATATAGTATAGGAAAAAAAGTAATCTAAATTTACGAATACATGTACTGTAAGTACTGTACAGTACATACTTGTAAATATACACGTTTACAATTTGGCGATGTTTACAGTACATTGCGGACTCTTTATTTGTGAATGTGGTTTGCTCTAAGACATTATAAAATAAGATGATTTTGTGAGGTTAAATAACAAATACAGTTATTAAAATTATTTTGCGATAGTAAAAAATAAACTATTTTATGTTAAATTTACCAATAACCAGTGGCGCTGACAACGATGCCAAACAGTAGATATTGGAACTAACGTGGAAAATGCCAATATTGAGCTCTTAAACACCGCTAAATAAGACGAGAACACAGAGTCACAGATGTTTTCATATTTCATTCTGTATGATTTATGATGATTATATTAACATTTACTGTAAATGTATGTATTTTAATATGATTTTATATGTTTTTAACACTTTTCTAGTGATATTACGATTTCAATATTTGTGGCGGACAGACATAAAGTCGAATAAAACGACTTAAACTTGATTTTCATTTTTTCACATATTCTTTTGACAAATGACTTTGAATCAAAGTATACTAAATTTTAACAAACTCAAATTAGTACCAAATTTCAAATCTTTGAGAAAAATTTTACATGTGTAATAGAAATTTATGTAAAAAATAAAATTTGCCTTCCTTACAGTCTTCTTGTAATTTGCAAGAATTGACTTATATATCATATGCTTTATGAAAATATTTCACCTCTTACTGCATAAGAAATGAAATTTTTATTGGTTTTAATAGATCCTTAGTGTCGAGAAGAATAAAATTTCCAGGTCATAGCAGTAATCTACAAGTAAAGATTTATTGTAATTTAGTGCATTTTTGGAATTTTTCATAAAAATATAGGGGTTCTTTTTTAATAAAATAGTGTATTAAATTTTTGTAAAAATATAATAATAATTTTTTTAATATATTGATAGATGATGTAATTCTGAAAATTTCAGTTGAAACATTGTAATTTGAACTTCAAATCTATACTTGTTCAGTCATTTGAAAAGAATTTAAATTATTTTAATTAATTTAAAAATTTTATAAAAACGAGAAAAAAATTATCACAAGAAAATGAAATTTGACCTGTTTAAACAGAGGTAGAAAATTGAAAACCTTGTTGTTTGGATAGTATGTCAGATAGTATAACAGCCCCCTAACTGCACTGTTTATAATTCAATTTTATGACTTCCAGATGTGAAGGTTTTGTTACCACTTTTGTGTGGTATACTTGTTCCTAAATTATACCTGTCTTTTTTTCCTCTCTATCTCCCTTGAGAAATGAATCAAAGAAAGTCAGTGCAAACCAATAAAAAAGGAGAATAATGATGACTCTCCCTTCTATAATTACCCACTGTAATGGCAAGCTGTGTCTAAGAACGCTAATCTAAACATCAACATTTTTTATTTATTTTAAAAATTTACCGAAAAGTTTTATTTATTTATTGTTTTTTTTTTCTGTCACAACTAGATGCATAGACACTGGGCATTTTTGACATCACTCTTTATTCAGGAATATCGTGTGGGCCAATACGCATTTCGGGCATCTGCTCTCTTCTGTCAGCTACATGATAAAACACGGACATGAATTTTTCATATCACAAAATGTTTTATATTATGATATGTAACAATGTACTTTTACTTTTGAGATATCTTGTAAGGTGCTAACATATATACATCTTACTTAAAAATTATATTAACTGTAATAATTTTTAACTATAACTAAAATTTCTTGGCATTACTCTCAATAGCACTTAGCTCATATTTGTTATGTCCGTGTTTACCAGGTTCTCCTTAATCTTGTTGGCATGTTAAAAATTTTTTTTTATTAAAAAACATTGTTTAATTATATAAATGTTTTTTTTTATTATAATACTTTTAACCATATTTTTCTTTTATAAATATAGTATTTGATAGTAATTAAAATATTCTGTTCTGTACTTCTAAAATTGAAAATGCTTTATTATGCTCTAATAACTAATTATTATTACATATAGAATTTACAGGTTAAAGTTATGTCTATGCAAAAGATTGAGTACGATTAGATTTCTTTTTTCCTTTACAGACTATCGGTCTGTATTTGCTAGAAGTGAGTAGCAAAGATGCAGAACTTCATGTTTCTGCAGAGGCGCTGGATGCTATCTTTGACGTATTTGCTGAAGACGACGTCGATCCCTTAGCCCAACAGATCCAGCTATTAGAGAGACTAAAAAATCTTCTTTCGGCATTAAAAGGAAAAGTAAGTACTTCCTTATTTAAGCGTATTTTGAAAACAATGCTTAACAGCAAGTTACATAATAATTTACTTGATAATTTCTTATTCTAATTGTAAATCTTCATTACGTGTTTGAAATTAAAACTCATTTTATGAATGTATAAAACAATAAAAGTGCCCTTAATATGCTCAGTGGGATTAACATTTTCAAATTCTAAATAATATATCCTGATGCTGACTTAAGCAATAAGAGCCAAAATGACTTTTATTTCAAGATAAATTGATATTAAAATGTTAAAGAATAGAGAAAAGCTGATAGATGATAAATATTGGAAAACTCAAATGACTAGTTATAGTTCTATCATATCATTTATTCTATTAAATATGTAATCGGGCATCTTCAGAAAATTTGTCGATAATTCAGAATTGTCCAATAATAATCAAGCATGCCAGTATTCCATACACATGTAGCTTTTGTGAACCTTTTTGTATACAGTACATACTCGGAAAATAAATATTATATGCATAGAAATCATTATAAGTATGTTTATTAACACTTGCATATCTTCAGTCAATCTTAACACCGTAGTCTTGCAATGTAACATCAGACAGAATGTGTGTAGACAAATGGGAACCATACAGCAGCACATAGTGTCTGCAATATTCAGATAGCATATAACAGGAATGGGCAAGCAAGAGTTCAGTGGGAGCCGAAATGTAGGTTTTGCAAAATGCATGGGAGCCGCAGTTCTGTACTTTTTTATTCTGTACCGCAGTTCTGTACTGCGATTTTATTATATAATATAAATATAATATAAAACAAATATGGAATTTTTTAATAAATATATTTTCACAAAATTGTGGAAATAAAAGTGTAAAAATAATAATAATAATAATAATCAGAAATTAACACTTTCAGCAAGAGCCACATGTAACTCAAAAAGAGCTGCATGCAACTCTCGAAGCCGCATTTGCCCATGTCTGGCATATAACTTATAGAATTTTGTGAAAATATAAAAAATTCCTGATAACCTGGCACTACTATAGTCCCATAAGTGACAAATTAATGAGATTCTACTATACATTTCTCTTTCTTTGGTCTCAACAGTAGAATTTAGATGAAAACAAGAGAAATAGCTATCAGCTTGTCGATGACTTTGTAGATCTCGTCCCTGAAATTTAGAAGTATTTATTTTTCAAAACAGTCAAGTTTGATAATTTTCAATTCTGCTTTGGTATAAAATATGACCACCTATACCTCTTTATCTCCTTCTTTGACATATAATATCCAAACTGTAATGGCATCGATGCCTCGTGTAGAAGCATTCCTGCCAAATTTCAAAATGTTTGGTCCACTGGATCCCAAGATATAAATCAAATTACAGGCCAATGCGCCATAACAAACAGGCCATAATTTATACATGCAGAATTTCATTCCTATCTTTTTGTAAGATTTTTGAATCAGGACATTAAAATGTCGAGAAATGCAAATTGTAGCATGCCAAAATTTGACCAATTAGGATATTTTTCCTGTTACTGTTAATAAGCGGAAAAGTAAAAACGGTAATTCCAGAATTGGCATAAATGGTACTATATATTACCGAGACCTTATTTTGTTTAAGATACAGGCATATATAGATTGCTCGAAACAAGTATTAAAGAACACTAGCACAATTTAATTAAAAACAGAAAAACTATGATATTTAGCTTTACTTTCAATTAGGATTAAGATTAATATGTTAATTAGGTTGTTCTCTACTTACGTCTGATTTTAAATATCCTTGCTTACAACAGTGGAAGAACTTTATATGGCAACAACAATAAATAGGAGACAAGATGGAACTTGCTATGCCTAATTTAAATATTTTTTTGTGATTTCACTTTAATAAAAACAAAATTTCTAAGATAACAAAAAATTTGCCGATAAAGTTTGATTTAAATGAATGAACTTCTTATTTCAGATCAACCTAAAGAAGAAAAATTTGGGCGAACATTTTCCCATAGTTATGACAGCAAAAATGAATCTTATACGTTTCATTAAGTATAAGACGAATTATTACGACAATCGATGAGTTGATTATCTGTATATTTTACATAAAAATAAATTTATTGTTGAATTTTTGTGCATCTGTCTTGATCTGTATGAAAATATTTTGAATGTAGAATTTCATATTATTAGTATAATAATATCGCCGAAATCAAGACATGTTTTATGTTCGACATTAAAGGTCCTGCCTATATAGAAGTGTGGAAGAGGAAGCAGAGTCACGGTCATCATTACTTGCACGTGGGTACACTTCATTGTATCTGTCATCCTATTATATTGAGTGTCCCGTAGGAGTTATGTTGATGATTGTTCATTCTTTTACGGGAATTTATGGCACTGAGTAAGGGGAAATGAAAGTTATTTTGATGTTGACAACCCTCGGTCGGCGTGAAGTTGCCGGAGAAAGTTTAACACGCTGTAGCCAGACTTCCTATGATGGTATACGGCAGTCTGAACATAGCTTTTTAAACTTTTCGATGACTTTATGTCAACTGAGGATTACACAACTCAAATTCTTTCCTCTTGTACTTTACCTGCAAACATCAACATCATAACTCCTACATTGCTAGGTTTGAGACATCCCATATTCATTGTTAATAAGTGCTGAATTCAACTAAAATTTAGAGTATATTAAATATATACAGAATCGGGTTCAAAGTTGTTGTATAAAAAGTTATATGTAGTTAACTGGTTAAATCTCTAAGTTTTATGTCTTCAAAAAGAATATTGAAGCACAACTCCAATATTCTTTTTGAAGACATAAAACTTGGGAGATTTTGCACTTGATAGAATTGTGCTGGAGCACAAATAAATGTGCTACAGCACTATAGTTTCTGCATTATCCATGCTTCCAGTACTGGTAATTAGTCCACATAATCTGGAGTATACTGTATTGTAATTCATTTATCGTAGTGTTTCGGTCAAAATAATAATTATTGATAGATAGTTCAATGGATAAATTTATGCCACATTTGCATACTTCCCATTTTAAATTGATAGTGATCTTTGAATAGCCAGCCCAGTGTATAAAAAACTTCAGAAATTATTTATGTACAGTATTTCTTTGATACAAACAATTTGAAATTGTAGAAGACATTTATTTTTGAAGAATGCATTTCTGTTTAACCTTCAGGCAACTTTAACAAAGTTACGGATTTCTTTGTTTTAATGGAATGTACAAAGTTCGACATTTGAGAAATACGAGATATAATAATTCCATCAGGAAACATGCCATCAACCACAAGGATGCAGAGTTGTTCCCAATGGTCCAGAAATTCTATGTTCATCAACGCCTAACCAACAACATTTCTTCTGGCGCAAATTCTATGACGTCGCATGCATCCACCAATAGACGGCCGCCAAGCCTATTAAACAGTGAACGCAATTCGAAATGAAGAATTTCATCGTAGAATCGTTGTATTAAATCTAAAGATGTCTACCGGAAAGTAGATGAAAACGTTTGTGCAATGGTTTATTTGCTGAGTAACATTGTGAGTAGTTTTTTGTTTATCTTTACTATTGTTTGTCAATATTTTAATCCCCATATCTTCCATCAAGTACAAAGAAATGCATTTTATTCAAAAAGTTACCAAGAGATTAAGAGAAAAGTGCTGATTATATGTTTTAACATAAATTTATTTTTTGATTTCTGATCATTTTTAGGCATCTTGTAAGGGTGTATGAATGTATCTATGTACAACACACACACACAAGGGTAGGCTGTAAAGTGTTTTGCCACCTCTCATTTTTTTTTTTTTTTGTTTTTGAGTAGTGAGAAGTGGATAAAACCAGCTCTGCACTGTCATTTATCTCCCCTCAACTTTGCCTCAGTACCAGTTGAAATAGAATGGGGTTACCATTATTCTATGCATATGTCTAATGCATTTCAGACATATTTTATGCAGTGCAATTTTAGACATATGCATATAATGCATATGTCTAAAATTGCATTGCTGTCAATGGCTGCACACTTTAGAGGTATGAAGTAGTACACGTCAGGAGTTCAATTTGGCACAGAGTATTTGGTGCCCAAATCATGCGCACATAAAGTAAACCAGACTTGTAGGTAGTCAGGGGACCGAGAACCAGGTCAAAAGAAAATACAAAATGCTGAGACTGTTTCTGCAAACAGGCATGAGTGTGAGATTTGTACATGCGTTGCTCGCACTCTCCGAGACATAATCTTGTCCCAAAAATGGCTTCGCTGTTTTACTTGTTGAATTTTTGACTGCTGTAAACATTCTTCCCACTTACATTCATTGTCATATCACATAACCACACACATATATATATATATATATACTGGTATATATAATTAGAGCTAGGACATCTAGTCACTAAAAATCATATAGTTTTTTTTTATAACTACAATGGTGCCTCTTCGTATAATGTATTTAATGGATGTGCACCTGGAACGGATTAAGTGAAAAGTCCGTTATATGTTTTAACATGTATTTCTATGGGAAAATGCATTTCATATAATTCGTTTTGCAGCATAAAATAACCATACTGTACCATAAAAAATGAAAATGGAGCAGTCACCAATTATGCCGGGTAGTCAGATGTTGTGATGAGGAAGTGGAGGATCACTTTATTCACACATCATACAGATACAGACTTTTTACACATTGTAGCAGGTTTCTTTTTATTGTTTTTTAATCTGAGTCGGATTCAGGAGAGGCTATCGGAGCTTGCAGGGTCAACTCCTCTTGTTCCATCCTTTGTTTTTTTGGCAGCTGGCTTCTTGAAAAACATGTCCAAGGTGATTTGTTTCTCTCTCTTCTTCAACACCTATCAGAAATGACAGGCAAGGGTGTCATTGTAGAGATCATTGATCCTGTTGGCCTCAACTGTGTTTGGATAATGAGTGCTGGTAAACTCTTGAACCTGTCCCCATTTGACAAGGAAGTTTTTGTCAACTTTCCTCCTCCTGATAATTTCTTGCTTTGTTTCAATTGAAATCACCTTTCTGCTTTTTTAGAAACCATGATTTGCACAACACTTGAATAGATCTAAATACCCTGCACTGAGGTGATGTACTGTACGTAATAAACAAGGGAGCAAGCCGAATCCCAACGGGAGCTCTGTACTTCAGATATACTAATAATATATTATAAAAATAGCAGATTGTCATTGGCAACGGCAAAAGAGTGGAAACATCATTCGCACTTGTTTGCAGATAGTCCATTGTTCAAGTCACGTAACGGCCAAACAGAAAGTCCATTGTTCGCAGCGTCCGTTATTCGAGGCACCACTGTACATGATTTTTAGTGACTAGATGTCCTAGTTCTAATCACAATAAATGTACCAAAAAAAAAAAAAAAAAGTAAGGGGAGAAGTAAGTCTGAGGGACATACCAAGAGCAGCAAATGCAACAGACTAGTCTCACATTCTGCAGAAAGATTCAGCTGTGAAATAAGAATGTTACAATTCAGAGTTCCCCAAAATTACAAAATGCCAAAAAAGATCAAGAAAAGAATCGGATGAGGGAGAGAGGATGGTGGCACTCATGTGAGCCTGGAATGCCAGGCCTCACATGAGTGCCACCACGACAACAGTACCATTTGTTTTGGGATTTATGTCATTACTGTATACGGTCTATGGCCCAGATCTTGCTTCTAGCAATTTTCACTTGTTTCCTAAATTGAAGGAAGTTGAGACTGCAGATTCGGTTTTGGGTAAAAGAAAAACATTTTTCTATGGGTAGAATTTAGGAAGTTGTTATAAGCATTGGCAGAAATTGAATTGAAATTCTTTCCACATATTCTTCTACAATTTCAATAAGAGTTATAAATAAATCTCTCTCTGTTCTTTTGGTGGAGGCAAAATTTAAGTTAAATGAAAAATTAAATGTATCTTAAACCTTAAGTCCACCCTCTTATATTTTCAAATGTATAGGTAATAGAAATCTTACCTTATCTTAATATCTTAAAATCTTATCTTTTCTATTCTATAGAAAAGATAATTTATGGCGAACTGATTTTCAAAAATTATCGACTTTACATGGAATATGAAACATCAGTATGTATGTTACTGCAAAAGCTCAAAAGTCGTTAATCTGCAGACTAGGGTGATCCGTTAAAGTTGTGAAAATTGTTCCATTTCTCAAATTACCTAGATAATGTGCAGAGTATCTAGGTATCTGCTATGAAATTCACTTTACCAAGTGTCTAGTAGGTAATGTGCAATTGGTTTTTGCGACAAGCACACCTATTTGTGGTACATTTATTGATATTTGTGGCAAAGATCTTATTTTCAAAGTGTCACCAATCTTTAGACTGCACTAATAAGTAAGCACAATTGGATAATATTACTTATGGTGAGTAAAATGGTGGCTCATCTCTGATTCCAGCAAAGAGAAGAAAGGAAACAGTGGGGATGCACGTTCAAACCTAACCTAACCTAACCTAACCTATTGTAATAATTTGGTTGGTAATAATTATGGTAATTTATTAGAATAGGTTAGGTTAGGTTAGAACGTGCGTCCCCACTGTTTCCTTTCTTCTCTTTGCTGGAATCAGAGATGAGCTGCCATTTTACTCACCATAGGTAACATTAACTGCACAAATATATCATGAGATCACCAGAAAAAGTATGATAACTTTTATTATTTTTCGTCTCCAGTCCAAAAGTAGGGTATCGTTGAAGTCGTCTCAGTCCCCTCAGTTCAGATAGATACGCAAAGTCCCGAAATTCCATAGGTGGTTATCTATATAATAATTTCCCTAATTGTATTAATATTTTAAATCGTTTGATTTTTTGTATGTTTTTTAATTGGTTGATGATTGATTCTATCAACTAATTTGTTGATTGTTTGATTGTATTACTTGATTCTTTAGATATCAAAGATTAAATAAAGAACATTATGTTAATTTAAGTGTACAGAAACGTTGCTGTTGTTCCAGCAAAGATCTTATTTTCACTTTACCGAGTGCCTAGCAGGTAATTTGCAGATTACTTAGATAATCTGCACATTATCTAGGTAATTTGAGAAATAGAACAATTTTAGCAACTTTAATGGATCACCCTAGTTAATCTGCAGATTAGCTAGGTAATGTACACATTAACGACTTTCAAGCTTTAGCGGTAACATGTATATTAAATTCACTTGATTAAAAAATAAAATATACTGTTAGATAGAGTAAAAACGAAAACTAAATTCTGATATCTGCCTGAAAAACTTTTCAGAAACAATTTCCAATTTTTAATTATTTTCAGTTTGTAACTTTTCATGCAATTTCATTTCATGACTTTTTTTCAGGTCTTCTGTAGGTTTAGCCAGGCCCACGATGGGGGCAGCTGGATGTCTAAGACAGAGCCCGACAGCGGGTCTTTCGAGACCTCGTATGGGGCCTTTCTCCAGGCAGAGGGGGTAAATCGCCGGCTCCTCCCCGGTTAAAAAAATTCCAGTGGTTTTTACCACCCGGATGCTGTCTCTGGTCCACAAAATAGTATGCTGATACCTACCTTAACTGCTTGAACCATCTGGTCAGTAAACTAAAGATGTTATAGAATCCATTTAGAACAAAATTAGACTAAAATTAGCAATAATAAAATTTAATTTTATAATGTAATCTTGCAAGAAATAAATGAATACAAGATTCCAAAATAGCTTTTCCAGGCTTAAATGTATACCATGATTCAAAAGGATCTTGTTTGCAGGGGATTGATATTGGCAGATTTGTATTTTCATAGATAGGAATAGTTAGAATGGACAAGGATAATTCTGACTATTAATGCATAGGCTGACCATTTTTTATTATGTCATAATGAATACACCTAATGGATCCTTTGACTGTTTAACATGTTAGGTTTTTCATTAAAAAAGGAAACTAACTTTGCAATCTTCTCTAATAATATATATTGAAGTAACTAGTCTATTCACTTTTTTATTATCAGATCCTCTTCCATATACTTTATCTGCATTGGATAATGAAGCTATTGATGGATAACAGTAAAAATGTTCTATTTTATAAGCTTTTAAGTAGCAAAATATGGACTACATTATTTAAGTGTTTCAGTCTAGATTTCTACAGCTACATGGTTGCATAGCAACCATTGTTAGCAAAAATTTAAAAAACAATATTTTTGTTTGTAAATTGAGAATTGTCTTTAAAAGCACTTGGCAAACACTACAGCTGTTGGAATACCACATAAATTTGATTATTGAGCTGTAATTTGAAAAAATTGTGGACCCATAAATTTCCATCTGTCTGTCTTTCCCCAAGTTAGATATATGAAATACAAGACCAGTTATCGAAACCTTATGGGTGGGAGGCCCCAATCAACTGTATACAAACTTACGATGCAAACTGAAAGTCGCATTATATCAATTCAAAATTTCCCAATTAACAATAGAGTTGTGCCGATTGTCTAACAAAAAGTATGTTGTACAGTACATGGGTAAGACATTACTAATTTGAGGTGGAGATCATATATTATAAATAAAAATATGATTAAAAATTGAAGCCAGGCATTGTGACAATGTCTACACAACATAACATAACCTACAGTAAAATAAAAATATCAATATATATAACATTAACAAGCTATTCATAATAAAAGTAAATATTACATATAAATTGCTTGTTTATGTTGTGTTATGTAAATTATTTTTAGATGATTCATTTCATAGTAAAATGATCAATATGAGATGAAACGTCCAATCTTGAAAGATTTGGAATTTGATCTGAATGAATATTAAATTAGAATTTTTCAAAAATAATACTTCAGAAGACAGTTAAATTTTATATTATTTTGAAAATACAAAAATCAAAAGACAGGATGGAATGTAATTATTTAATTTCAAAATATACATCTGTAAATTGTAACATATATTTAATTTTGCTTTAACAATTAGAATAACATATCTTTTCTACACTATAATGTACTTACACTACACTATAATATACTTTTCTACACTATACTAGCACATGCATTTATTTAATTCAGTAGAACATTTCTCTTTAAATGGAAACTTTCATTCCCTCTGAAAATTGTGCCATCAATTTTTGACATAAATATTATACCGAAAAGACAGTCTTTTTTAAGACTGGTTAACGACAATATATTAATAAATTATACAACATATAACTCTGTCTAAATAATATGGAAGCATCAGATATGTGTATTTGTGTTGTAAATTTGAGCATTCCTATCACTCACATAAACATTCCAAAACGTACATGAAAACACATAATTGACATTATAACTTACATTTTACACTCGTGACTCCACAGTTAGTACTTTTTCTCTACACATCCAAGGCACTAAGGCTACGACAATATTTGATCTCTTTATTATATTTACACTCGATGTATACATTTCTGTTAACATGGACCGATAATTTATTCAATATTAAACTATCTGTTTCTTATTTAGCATGTAAGAATTGTGGTCCCAATAATAAATGAAAGTATGAAGATTAACGCTTAAATCACTTTATATAAGACTAAAAAAATTGTTTTAAAATATTGTATAGAATATAAACATTTTAAATAATAGTAAATTTTTTTGTTCAAACTTTCATTATTTTACTTTAAAAAAAACATTTGATAAAAAAAAATGACAAAAATAGTTTGGACAATTTGGTCAATTAAAAGATTTTTATAACAAATTAACTTATAAATGCATATTTTGCTTAATTCATTATAATCCCCAAAACATTTACAATCAAATATATTTTAAATTTTGATGAAATTATATTTATAAAATCATTAGCATAATGGGAATGATATTAATATATGGAATGAATATTGCCAATTTTTGTGAGATTTGTGAAGTTTGTGTCCAAACTATTTTCTTTCATTTGTATAAAGACATGAAATTATTCAAATAAGAAGACTGTGATGTGTGACAATACGTAAATTTGTTGCTGATATAGGTGTAGAGCTTCTCTTTATCCATTTATATTTCAGAGAGATCAAAATACTTACTTATACATTTTTAAAAACTTTTCATGAAATTCTTTGAAACGTTTCATCATAATTTTCAATTTATCTGGTTGAGGCAATATTGTTGTCCTAAAATGTTATAAAATTAAACAATTCATATAATTAAATTGTTTATTTCCATACATGTAATAATTATGTATTTTGTTTTGGGAATATATAATTACTATGTAAAAATTTAATTTCAATATTCAATATAACAATCCAAATTGTCCAGATTTCATTATCTGAAAATTTGGATAATTTTTATAAACAGTTTATTCATCTAGTTTAATATGGCTAGTATTTTTTCTTTGTTAAATTTATAAAACATTTATAATTCTTATAAAACATGATATATAATCTGCTAAGTATATTAGTTCCTTAATTATAATCTATTTTTGATGAAAAAATTTATTATGGTAATGCCACAATCTACATTTGATTAATGTGAATCAAATATTTTAAAGTTTTCATTAAAATTGATTTCATTTGTATTAAATATTTAATTTACCTGAAATGATAAGTTCCCGGTCTCTGTCCAAATCCGCTTCCCGGTACGATACAAATACCAGTATTTTCCAATAATTGCATTGCGTAGAAAAAATCTGGTTCTTGATTAAGTGACTACAATATGAAATATCAAAATTTTATTTAATTTGTAAACAATTTTTTTATTGAAAATATTAAAATTCTTAATTCATTCTACTACTATTCTGATGAATCCAAAGCAATTTGTATCAATTTCATTTTTGGAAATGATGAAACTCTGTGCAAATTCTATAGTGCTAGATCATTACTAATCAAGTTGGATTTATTATTGAACTAAAGTTAGATTATTAAATTAAATACAAGATAGCAATTAATCATTAGAATTTTTTGGAAGAAGAAACTGATTCAGAACAGGACTTGAACTTGCAATTCCTGTTTATCATGCAGATACATTGCCAATTATGCTATTCAACCCAGTCTGATCTTTGTTTGTAGACTAAATTAAATTAGTTTTGTGGCCTGTATGGTTATATCTGTTTACCTTCAGTCCAAATTACATAAAATTTGTATATTTATTTAGCTAAAATGTAGCCCAATAATAAATCCAGCTTAATTATTTGATTAGTAATATTTAAATGTATATACTGTATTTCATGTAGCATTTGCTTAGAAAGTTGTCTTGAAAATATGCACAATCAGGTAAATTACCATCTACCATTATAATGTTAGCAAGCAATAATATAATTTGGTGGTGGTCTTGGTCTATGTTAAAAAAAATACTACTCAATTATACTCATCAATATTATAATTTAAACAGAACATCTCAGATAATTCGAAGATTATATTATAGATGGGTCTTTATTTGGCAATAAAGAAACTTTGATGTGATTCAATCAAATAAATTTAGAAAAATTATTACAGGAACTATTTTTATTACAGTCCTGAAAGATGATGCATTTTCAAACACTATGAAAAATGCTTAAGTTTCAAATAAGAAATTAAGAATAAGTTGTCATTAAAATAAATATTTGTCTTTCTCCTCCACAATCTTCTTCATTACTACTACAATAAGAGTTCTGCATTTTACTTTCCTGGCTCTGCCGTATTTTCCCTCTGTTATATATAACAATCAATCAAAAAATGACACCCAAGATTTTTACATTTTTAGACTCGGGACCTTGAAATGTTGAGAAATGCAAAATATTCAGGGAATTCTCTCTCTCTCTTTGTGTGTGGGGAGAGCATGATTTTGTTCACCCTCTTTGAAAAATTTTTGAAAATTTGCAGAGAGGTTTGTGTATTAGGGGGATTTATGTTATGAAATTTTGGTAGTTAAAGGTCGACATGGAAGGGATAAAGGGGATCATTTGTCGTTGATGTTTACATACCAAATAATTGTTTTGCAATTATTCTGCACAATGTAATGTTTAATCTTCTTCATTGTTTAAAAACTAAGTGATAGAGACAAAAAATATAAATCATAGTAAATGAAAAAAATTAATTAATAGCTTAATTTTGTTATTACAAATTATAGACAATTCAATAATTTGTAGATACTGAAAATGAAAAAACTACAGTTTATGATATCCAACTCATTCAATACAATTCCCTCACATTGTTTATACTGTATGGTGGTAGTTTAACAATAATTATTCTAATTTAGTTTTAAAATTTGACAAGGTCCTCAATTTTAAAACTTATCAGAGATACCAAAGTATCACAAAATATTTTCTCCTTGCTCAAGGATTACTTAAAAGACAGAACAGCTGAGCTTAAATTGGACTTTCTTAAAAAAAAAAAAAAAAAAAAAACTGTTTCTTAAATAAAGGCTGTCCTCAAGATTCAGTAACTGGACCCTACTCTGGAATGTTATAAATGACTTGTTAATTAAATATCAGACAGCTTATTTTATAACTGATGAACAGAAACAATATCATTAAAAAATAAAATTTGACAAGTTGTTAATAATTAATTATTAAAATCCAAACATTTTTAGTCTTTGCCCATATGATGCAACACTTGGAATGGATGAAGCATTGTATTGGTGAGGATAGCTAAATTGGATCACGGTAGAGGTAGAAATATGATGGTCGTGCCAGTGGTCTGTTTCGTCATGAGATGGTCATAACCTGGGATATGCAACAATTCTTGAAAAATTGCTGTGCAACTTTTTCTGGAATTTTCATTCAAATACTTATGACATTGAGTTAAGTTTACCTCTTAAATATTTTCTATTACTAATATCGGTCTAATAAAAATGATATAATAGAATTAGTGACAGAAATAAAATGCTTGAAATTAAAGGTTGCTAATTATGTCACATTATATCAAATCTAAGACATACAAAACCTGAAAAATAGTTCATCTTACATTTAAGTTGATATTGATTTAACATTTTATTTTTCCTAACAGATGCACAAAATAAAGGGGAAAGTCTATTGCTTGAATGAATTGAAGGGTGTACAAGGTGTGGTGCATTGTCATCTTCAGATAAGATACAGAACATCGCACTTTGTACATCTATCACCATCCTTTCTAATTTAATTTTTATTGAAAGTATTGTGTAAAAGTGGAATTTAAAGGTGTTATGAATATTTGTTTGATTTTTGAAATGAGGGTAATTTCATATCTTACAGGTTATTACTGGAGAGAGTACTTCTGGTGTAGTTTCACTGATTATACTGTATTCATATTTTACTTCATATAGGCTGCATTTTTATCATATTATTTGATATGATTTAGTAAGCTGAATTTTCAGTTGGGAAATGTTCAAAAATTTCTCCCATATAAATTAATGATGAAGATTTCACAGGGATGATCTACTTTTGGATAGTAGGGGTATCTGTATTATCAATATCTTATTCAATGTAAATGTTTGAAAAAGAATGTTAAGTAGACAATATTATATAAATTATATGGATAAGTCACAGATGTTTCTGATATATTAATTACATAACATTATTTTTTCATATTTTGAAAATATTTAAATTAGTACAATCATCAAATTATAATCAAATTATTTAACTTAATTAATAACTTTATGATTAATTAGATAAAATAATTACCTTAGCTTTTTGAATTGCTTTTTCTGGCAAAAACAGTTGAGGAAATGCATACATAGCTCCTGCAACTTCATTGCATTTAATACCTTCAATACTATTAAAAGTGTTTGCTACTAATTTTGCTCTTTCCTTTAAAGAATTCAGAATAGCAGTTTTTTCCTACAATTAGTTAAAGGTTTCAGTTTTATTTCTTTAATATGATTTGTATTAAAGATAAAAATAAATTTTCTATACATATTAATAATTGAGGGGCTTGGTGGAAAAATGGCAACATTAGGAAATTTTTCAGAAAAAGGAGGATTTGTGTTTCAATTCACCAACACTTTATTAACTAACATAAGCCATGGGGCATGCAACTAAACTATGAAAGTTTCTTAGAAGATTGATTGATGATGTACAAATCCAAATCTGTTAATAATTCTTCTGTAGTGTTGTAGGATATGCCATTTTTCCACTAAGCACTTCGATCATATGGCATATGAGAAAAACAATAAGTCGCTGTATTAATTTAATACTAAATCTATACGATTTTTTGAATGGCTGTTTTCTAATGAGAGAAACAGGAATGAATTACCTATATTGCTATGACCTATTATCAAATATAATCAAATTGTATCTACACAATAGTCTATAGGTCACATTAATAGTAATGGCAATAAAAGATTTCTTAAAAACATTTTTTTATGCCATCGTAAATGACAAAATAAAATCATTTTGTTGTGACACGTGGAAATCAATTTTATATGAGATGTCTATAAAAAATTTTAAAGGATAGAAGCATATTGAAATATGAGAACAGTGATATAAGATTCAATCAATAAATTCAAAAGTAAACTGAATGTATATTATTGTGACATTAACGTTATACCAGGCTGGCAATTTTTAACTATCTTTTAAATGAAAAAATCATGTGACTTCCACCAGACAAGAAGTTTGTATATAGTTAATTGGGGTCTCTGCCCATTAAGCTTTCCATACGTGGTCACGATTTTCATCTATCTAACTCTGTTCTCGAGATTTCAAAGGATGGATGACAGTGGAAATATATAGATCTGCAATCTGAAAATTGCAGTCCAATTGAAATGAAAAATAATCTAATTCAAATTTATTAATTAATTTAATTAATGTTTGATAAATAATAATTATACAGTTTTGTATAATATTGAAGTATAATCAATATTAATATTAAAACAAATTAATAATATATAATTTAATAAAAATTTCCAAATCAGTTATAAATATGTCCACAATTTAATATTTATCTTAATTAATTTTTGGAAATGGCTATCAATGATATAATTTATTATTGAAAATGAAAGAAGAGACATGCATTCTTAGAAATTTTAATGAATACAAAATGTATAATGCTAGAAAAAATCAACTATTATAGCTGAATACTTTCACGAAATATTCAATTATTAGATAGTGAGAACAGCCTAAAAATAAATTTATCCAGCCATTCATTTCAATTAATGAACTTTGAAACTTAGTAATTTCCTTCAGGGAAGTTAATTTTCATATGCAAATTCTGTTAATAATATAAGTGCAAAATCTTTAATTAATATAAGAACAGTTTTAGTTAATTACCTTGATAAATAATTCATAGGAAGGTTCTCCCTTTTGAGGAGGATTTACTACACAATCCATAGTTGCCTAAATAAACAATTTTGTAACATAATAAGTAACATTATATTTGGGAGTATAATTATGCATTATTTAAAGTATAACAAAATGAAATTACCTGTCCTAAAACACTGGAGCACAGACGAGCTGATATTAATTTAAGTAACATTGCTTTGACATCAGGATCCAAATTTATTATTTCACAGTACCCACCTCTTAGTCCACATCTAATTTTAAGTAATAATTTATAATTTTAGTTGTTTAACAGGTTATTAAGCTAAAATATATTAATATATTATTTAAAGCTATTTGTTACCTTAACCAATCTTACATATTTTATAATATTCTCCATTAAATTCTGCTATTAATGTATGAACAAAGGCATTAAACACAAATATTAAATATTTGTATGCAATTTCATTTTATAAACAACCTCAAAAATTAAAGATATTCTAATTATCTGCAAAACATATGAAAAAGAACTATGGACATCTATGTTGTAGGTTTGTGTCCCCAATAAAGGTTAATATAACTTTTCTTCTTAGGATTATATACAGGAAAACTGCATTATAATGCTTATAATAAATTCTGACTATCATAGTTCTAAACTGAAAATGTCATTCCTAATGCCATTAAATATGATTTCTCTGTAGAAAGCATTTGATTAACATTCATAAGATTTCCATTTGCAAGATACATTTATAAACTGAGAATGCTGCAGCAATGCATTGATTATTAAACATTTTGGGAAGAATAGTAAAACACATAAAATTTATTATTATTTATTATAATGGAAAACCCCATAAACAATACACATAGAGAATGTGTACTAGGTCTTTAAGAACTATCATTTATAATTGAAATAAAGTTTATTATAGATATAATGGTTTTTCAAATAGTTTAAATATTAAAATTTTCTACAAAATTACCAAATAATAATTTCATTAGTTATTCTTCTCAAACAAATTTTATTAAAATATGGACATGTTTCAATTAGTGGATTATTATATTATATGAGAATCTGGAGTTAAGGGATTTATTTTAACAAAATAAAATAATAGATAATTAAAAATTATTTTGATTGTTAGAAAAATTTTCTAATTAAGTAAAAAGGGGAACTTTCTTTTAGTGATGAAGAGAGAACAGTTTGCACTCAAACTATCAGTTTCAGAGGAATTAATATCTCATTCTTCTATCCACAAGACCACCTGATTTCCGCCATGCATCAGAAGCATGGTGTGATTTTCCAACAATGCTATTGGATGGAATACAGCATAAAAGGTGAGAGGCCACCTTCCAAATTGTTCTTGTATTGGCGTTTTTGTTTTTGACACCCTTGTTGTGGCATTCTTCCCTGATGCTTTAGCCAATGTTCTCATCCTTCTCCTAGTTCATCAGCTCTACTCATCTAAAGGATTCTCCATCATAGGTAATATAATTATGTTATGTAAACTCTCTCTTGCCAGGATAGATTTAATGTATTAGGATTAAAGATCCTCCTTTGTATAATTGTTGAACCCAATCATGTTATTCTTGTATATTTTAAGATATTTCATTTATGTATAATCCCATATGATAAATATAGTTAGGCATTAAATCCAACTTATTAGAATATAACTCCATCGTTGGCCCACATAATGCATGTATCCCATGTTATTTAATATTTAAAGTAAACCTTCCTAAAATTTCAATTATTTCTCTTTCGAGTGGCTAAATATGTTTAGAAACAATTTATTTGCAAGTTAGAACACAAAATTGTTATATCCTACCTAACTGTTGTCTGGAATCTTTACGATAATTGGTGAGAGTTGAAAGGTATTTGTGTACTTATCAACTTTCTATGGTCATCCTCAGTGAGACAGAAGGTATATTGGAACAGATTCCATTTCCACAATATCAAATATGGTAATATCCACTTATTGTTTTCAGTATTGGGGACTCTCAAAGTGATTACAATAAGCAGTATTTACAATAAGCAGGTTTTGTGTAGGTTATGCAAATTGAATGCACATCAATTACAATATTTAATTATTCAAAGAAGAAATAATATAATATATTAAAAAATTTCAAATAAATAAAATAATGTATGAAGGAAAATTAAAAATTCTTTTCCAACTGTGTTTTTCTTGAAATATGGCTGTTATTTCAGAATTTGAAAAATAGGGTATGAACTATGCTTTAAATGTCTATTTTTCCACATGGTTTCTAAGACAATTCTATAAGAGTGGTATTCAAGTGTTCAGATATCACTTCATAGAATATGTCTGACTACTTATGTATCATCAAAATAAAAGACAATATATACGTAGATGTATATAGTGTGTCTTTTATTTTGACGATCCAGTTCCCTAGATTGCATATTGATAATAATTAGATTTGCAGAATTGGCCTATGATATCTGGATACTGAAATTCATAATGGCTTAAGTTGAGTTTTGATCACCCCTGAAAATTGCTGAAGTGCAGTGAATCCCAAACCAAGATCCCTCAGGGAAGTATGCTTTATATCTCAGCTGGTAATATATACTTTTAATAAGAACCTTCCAATGAGTATCAAAATCCATATATACTTGTTATTAAGAGTGAGGTTTATTCACAAATAATGTGGTGCTCTATTCAGATGCAATCACACAAGGAGTAAGGTTACTAACTGTTTTAGAAGTTTTTATTGCTGTCAATTTCTCAAAGATGCATTTCTGGTCGAGCTCCTCAACAGTTTAAAATGCTGGTCTGGAAATTCTGTCAAACTGATGAGAAGCTCAGCCCAAAATGCAACTTTAAGAAACTGACAGTGATAAAAACTTCTAAAACAGTTAGTAGCTTTATTCCTTGTGTGATTGCATCCAAATGGACTGCCACATTATTTTTAATGGGTTGTTTAATAATTTGAATTGCATAAATTAAAAACAAGGATTATTTTAAAAAATTTTCATGACAAAATAAAATTATAGTTTCACTTATAGTCCCTGCAAAATAATTAACATTTTAACATGTTAAACTAGTTTAAACATTAATTATCATCAGGAGTATATGGCTTGCATGAAAGTTGAATTATTCATTTTATTACTTTTGTAAGTTCAGACCAATGAAAATTGCAAACTTTTTGATTAAAAAAAATATAAAAACAAAACACACAAGACTGATCATTATTTGTAGAGAATGTTTAACAGATTAGAAATGTTTGTTGGATTCACGATTCTTTAAATAACTACACCTAAGTTACACCATATATTAAGCATGAACATCTAATCCTACTGGCAAATAAAGCAATGATTTTAAGTATGTTAACTGTTGTGGAGATAGTACTAACATTACCAGTGTTTAATCCTATTATCCATAAACTTTTTTGTCTAAAAGTGTGAGTGGTAAATCTGCATATTCAAAATCTCAGTGTGCAGCCAGCAAACTGCAAGCATCTTTTTTGGTGCTCAATACACCAGCAAATAAGATGGCAGCCACCATGAGGCTTGTAAGAGCTCTATTTTGCATTGACAATTTTGAATTTACAGTAATTTATTTGTTGATGAATAAACCCAGAATAAATTAATACTCAGTTAGTATGTTAATAGAATATTTTAATATACTAGTATATTTACCTAAGATATCACACTTTAATAACTAAAAAAATTGTGATCTTTTGATTGATTTAATTATTTAAAACTCCTATGGAAATTTTAAATATCTTTATCTCTATTTCTCTTTTTCATTAATCTATTCTAATTAAAGAAGTTCAAAAATCATTTAACATAACATGGAAGTCCACATCATTTGCCATTTTTATTGTTTTTCTCCCCTGAAATATCCGGCAGTTGCATCACTTCCAGCAGCATCTCGCTGGATTGATGCTGAGATTTTGAATATGCAGAATGTAAAAATAATTCATTGCTTTACTAACTCTTCTTTTATTCACCAAACTATAAACCACTCACATATCCTAGGTTCAGAACAGGAAATGTTTTATTAACTTCATCATATTTCTGACATTAATGATAGCAATATGCATTTCAGGTTTTCTTGGAAGAGTTCATCATAGGTTTTATGAAAAAGTTAATATTGTTCTAAGCATGAGGTTCATGACAGATTTATAGCTTGATAAATAAAAAGACAAGTTTCAGTCATTGTCAGATAATTTATATATAATGAAAGGACTAACATTGATCATTCATCACATGATTTTTTTAAAAATCTATTATTAAATCAAAATGTTCCTTCAAACAGTAGAAATAAATCATTGTCTCATGAACAGATAGTTGAAGATACAAATTCCTGGCAATTGATATTGTCAAGTACATGCAAGTGATATTTGGTTTTTAAAACGTAGAATGTTTTTAGAATAAATCATAGAATTGAAATATGGCCAAGTGAAAGAGTTGATAAAAAGAATGTTTGAAGAAAAGTTCATTTAAGAATAGAGATTTTGTCATTTGCATGCTAACTTCAGAAAGTTGGATTGATTAAACTTTAAATCACCTATCAATTTTGGAAAAGTTGAAGAAATGGTCAAGCATTCAATTTAGGCATAGAAAATTGTTTCTGAAATTCAAGAAGAGTCAAAACTTAGTCATGTCTTTAATTAAAGTTATGATTTGACATAATATTGTGCACCTAATGTAAAACTGTTTTTATTTCTGGAGAGATGTCAGGATAACAACGTTAACTGTTCATATTCAAAGAGTGTACATAAATTGCAAATAAACTTTTGTTTATTCTTCATACATAAACTGGAGTATGAGTTTGAATGAACCTGGGAATTCTGCAAAATTGAATGAATAATGGTAATGAGGAACAAAAAATTGCTTATGTATGAAACTAACATAATTCCACAATCAACAGTAGGTTAGATTTTTTTCCAAGATTTTGTAGTAATCACAAAATGTGTTTGATCTAGGAAAGTGCCTGTCTATACATTACAATTTTTTCATTGATAAATAGTTTTATATCCTTTGCATGGTCCTGGATAGTCAACATTTCACAAAACTTGAAGCATTTCAGAATGCTGTTCATCCAACAAAATTACTTCATCAGCACTTGAGAAATAAGGAGCAAACTTACAGAAAAAAAAGGAGTTTGGAAACAAATTGATAAATTGTTTTGCAAAAATAAAAAAATTATTATATCTTGACTTTAATATCCATGTATATGTATATTTTTACATTGTTTAAAACTGATTTCAAATCAGTACTTACCTCATCAGCCAAAATGAAAAGTTTTTCTTCATATGCAAATTTTATAATTTTTTCAATATTCTCTCTTGTTAAAACTGAACCTATTATTATGAAAAGAATGAGTGAGTAAATTAATTTTTATAATTACTGCAGAAATTACTAAAATTAATCGTTTATTGCTGCAACTAAATATTATTTATTACTTAAATTAACCTATTATGTTTTTTATTTTAAACAGCTTATATATGTTAATATATCATTATACACTGCTGTCCAAAATTAAAGCAACAAACAAAACTTGTGTAAAAAATCAAAACCATTAAACAGGAGTAGCTGAAATGTATGTCATATGTAAATAAGCAAAGTGCCCTCCTATTACACAAGTGTCATGCAAATAATGGCAGTGCACCAAATGCATTATGTCATAGTGAAATTGTTTCTGACAAGCAATCATCTGCTAGGACCACTAACAGTTAGGAAGTGTTCCTGATACATTTGTTGCTTATTAGACATGTTTCAGAGAAGGCATTTGACTGATTCATCGCATTGAAGGACCATTCATTTCTCCTTTTCTTCCATGTACATTTGTGTATATTGCTTTAATCTTGACATAAGTGTAGATACTAGTTAGTATAAAGGCATTGTGAAAATTAAAAATATATTTTATCATACAGGATGATTACAGTTAAAATACTCATATATGAAAACAGTGTTGAAATAACAAATCTTGTTTGTTGTTTCAGAATGCGGAAGGGATTTCTATAGGGAAAAAATTTAGTTTCAAAATTTACTAATACAGGACTTATGATTCTGACAGCAGAATTTGCTCATAGAATAAATACATGTTTTTGCAATTCAGTGAGCCAATTGTCTCATTACTTTTTGTTGATTCTTTCACAGATAAGCAAATTTTAGCTTTGTGAATATGCAAAATAACTTGTATATAGCACTTCTATTGTAATTAGAACAACACATTAAAAAATGTAGTAATAAAAATAGTAATAATATAAAGTAAATGCCCATTTTACAACTAGTTGCTTTACAAGTATCTAAAGATATGACTGTATGAAATAAATGGCATTAAATGTGTTTTATAATCATCATTTTCAATATATGCTGATTGTTAAAATTGAGATTTTGCTCTTGAAATGTAATTTTATGACCAGAGTTTATAGTATATAAGATGATTTGAATAATGATAGTTTTCCTGGAACCAATTAGTTCATAAAAATGGAGCTTTACTGTATTTAGACAATGCTATCAACTTTTACATGTAATAAATTTATGTCATTCATACTGTTTTAAAAATTTTAATTATTACCAATTAATTTAAATTTTTGACTAAGACCAAAAATTAAATAATTTTATAATCATGACTGATATTTTAAATATTCTTTAAATATGTTAATTTGCTAAATTCTTTTATCAGATAACTAAAAAAGTTTATGCAGTTTTTCTAAGACAAAACCAAAACATCATAAAAATAAACACCATCACAATTAAGAAGTCTTTCCAATCAGAAACAAATTTATAAATTTCACTTTTATAAAATTGTGTCTTTAAAAGTAAAATTCTCATTTAACTCCTTTTCTCTTCATTTTGAAATTGCTAGTTTTGAATATAATTGCCAAGTGACAAGAAAATGTGAAAATCGTATGGTAATAGGTCTAGTGAATAGGGTGGGTGGGGTAGAATTTCCCAAGAATGGCTGTGAAGCTTTTCCTGGGTCACTCTTGAAGTGTGAGAAACAACAATACCTTTGCAATTAATCAGCACCAGTATTTTTGGAAAAGCTTCTTATGCCTTCATTGCAGCTGAGAAGAGTAAACTTTCCTTGCGATTATTTGGTTTGATGATAAGAGCTCATAACAAACAATACCTGTTATAGTCCATCAAACAACGAAATCTGTTGATGAAGTGCAGATTTTGATACAGCAGGCACAAATTTCCTGGAAGGTAGCTGATGATAATGTGAGATCCAGGATTTTAAGGATATATTAATACGTTTTCAAGAAAATTTTTATATAACATTCAAGAAAAATTTTATATAACAACTGCTGATCACATGATCAGTTCCCAGGCTAAATGCATAAAAAGACAACAGACTGAAAGTTCTAGGCATTGTCATAAGGAAGCCCCATAGAGGATACATTAGTGCAAAAGGAAGAGCAAGAAGGAGCTCTATATGCTGCCACCTCCATAAAATGGACCTGATCCAGTCCCCGGAGAAGACACTCACCATTCCCTCAACATAGAATCCTCCTCAAGACTATAGAATGATGTCATATCCTCAATGAATGAAGATTTGAGGTATTTTGGATAGATAAATGTAAACTCTCTCTCCATGTTTGTGAACTTAGGCATACAACTTGCGGCATAGGTATTTGAATAGTCACAACTTTGTATGATTTTATATTTAATCACATTTAACCATTTACTGTATAATACCTAAGTATATCTTAGATTTAGATTATATTAAACTTTATTTGTTAAGTTTAAACCTGACTCCCTGTCTTAATTGAGCTAAGGACGTCTATCGACTTACCCATTGCAACCTCCCCACTCAACTATTTGCCCTCCTAACCATACAACGATAACGGCATGGGTTGGTAAGACCAACCCATGCCAAATAAGTGGCATTTAGGGAACAGCCCCTTTTGCCCCCGACTTCTCACAATAAGATCACTTAGCGTTAGTACATAATTCATTTTTCATCACACATCATTACTCTGTCCAAAAGCAGCTTGTTCTTATGATGAAAAAGAAGAGATAAACAAATTGAAAATCTATAGGATTTATTTTTTGCTGAGAGTTCATATGGAATCCATTTGTTTAATTTGTACATTTTTTCCAGTTGATACAAGTGCAGATAAATGGTTTTTGTCATTCTCATCAAATCTTTATGCAAGCTGTCTATATGTTTGAATCAAATTTGGCTCAATAGCATTCATTAATTCATTGTTATCAATGATTGTTTGCCATTCTTCATGGAGAGTATTTTCAAAAGAGACATCCTCTGATACAAATTTTCTATTCCATTTCTGGGCTAGACAATCACTAACTATACTTCTCTGAATGCTATGCATATCTTTCTGCATTTGTCTCAAGTTTAAATTTATCTCAAGTTTAAATTTATAAAGTATTTATAAAGATCATTTGTCTCAAGTTTAAATTTATAAAGTAAGCATGCTCAGAAAACTGTACAGTCGACTCCCCTATAACATGGGTTCTTATAGTTCGGATTCCTATATCGTGGCAAAAAAATTGTGATAGTATTCGTACAAACATGGTAAAATGTCATCACCAACTCATGTCGCAACAGGATTGGTCGAATCTAGATCAATAGCGGATATTGCACAAAACGCTGAGTTTAAATGAGCAGTGGACCTACTAAAAACCATTTATTATTTAACGTCCATAAAAATTATATTTATATTAATGATGTCTCCAAAGTTCAGTGAATTTTTTGCAAAAAAAATAATTTATCAGGAAGCACAAGAGTGCCATTCAATGACAAGCTCCATGACAAAAACAAGCTTAAGCAATGGCGTAGTCGAACGGTGCAAGCTCGGTAAGCAATCCTACAATTTTTTGTTTATAGCATAGTTTATATGGATTATTCCCAAAAAATTATATGTATTTTGGAAATATTGAGTCGAATTAGTCTAGAATCGATTAATTTTATTGAAGAAACCTTTCAAACAGCCGTAGGCTGTAAACTGCATATGTGCCGGGCTGTGATTGGCTGGACTCGTAGAAAATGGATTCATAAAAACTGGAACGTATCTACCGTGTTATAGGGGGAGGGTCGACTGTATTTTGACATCTTTTTTCACATTTACTATAAACAAATTGCTGTGAAAGTCTAAATTTAGAATGGCAATAACAATAACATGCAATCTACAAGGAATACCACATAATTAAGGTTAAAACTAGTAACTTTATAAAAGTGCATGAAATTTTTTGGTTACCCAATAAAAATAAAATACTGTATTAATTTATATATCTTACAGTAAGATGTATTATATAATATTGCAAACTTCAAATTAAATAAACTACAATTATCTTTTATCATCAATATGGCAAAATACAAAAGAAAGTATTTTTTCTTACCTGTTGGGTTTCCTGGATTAATTACTACTATTGCTCGTGGTTCACAAGTTTCTTTTGCTTTAGAAATTGCATTTTTCAATTCATCAATACTCAATGCCCATTCATTATCTTCATCCAAATAATAACCAATCTATAATATAAGTACTGAAATTTAAATCTTGAAAACTTAAAATATTTATTATTCTGAAAAACGACTTCTTTATTTATTTTAAATATTTAAGTATATATTTTTGAAAAGTAAATCAAAAGTGAAAATTTAACAACATATCATCTTATATTTGTATTCATTGTATTGCATATATTCTTTTTAAAATACTTCTTATTAGTTATTAAAATTTCTTTATAAAAAACAAAAAATTTTATTGAAATTTATTTATTGCGTATTCTGAAACTGTGTCTTCTTTTTTCTGTTTTTACTGTCACAACTAGGTGCATAGACAGACACTGGGCATTTCTGACATCAATCTTTATTCGGGAATATCTTGCTGGCCGAGACGCGTTTCGGGCATAAGCCTCTCTTCTGTCGGCTACATAATAAAACACGAATATGAATTTCTCATAGTATATATTTTTAACTGTAAATAAGTAATTTTAAGCAAGATGTATACCAATTAACACTCCTTACAAGATATCACAAAAGAAATGGTACATTGTAACCGATTATAATATAAAACAATATGTACTATGTTCAAGTTTTATTATGTAGCTGACAGAAGAGGGGCTTATGCCCAAAACGCGTCTTGGCCAACAAGATATTCCTGAATAAAGATTGATGTCAGAAATGCCCAGTGTTTGTCTATGCACCTAGTTGTGACAGTAAAAACAAAAATTTATTTAGTTAAAATCAAACTGAATTAAAAATTAATTTTCATATGAAAAAATCATATTACCATAGAATCAAATATTTAAAATGGCAAATTACAATCGCAATGTTATTCTAGAAACTGCCAAACAAGTAATTGTAGAAAATAAAAAAAATAGTTTCTAGTATACATCATAAATGAACAAGTTGGTTAGAGCATTTCATAAATGTAAATAAATTTATGAAGTTAACTAAAATTACTCCAAATGTCGGCTTATACACAATTATGAAATTGTATGCAAACATAAATAGTATATACTAAATTATAATTTATCATACACACAAATGATTTTATTCAAAACTACAAAAAGAAAAAATAATGAGTAACGTAAATATAATAAAAATTATTTATTATATTAGAATTACTTATGCAAACAACTCTCAACAATATAAACAAACTACTAATATTCAAGAAATCAATGTTGTCAAATTGATAAATATTTCAATATTCTAAAATGGTTAGCAGCTTATTTTATGTGAAATAATTTCTACATTTTATAAGATAATTTTTTTAAGAATCTATAAAATATAAGAAGTTATATATGCATTTAATTAAATAATTAATTTACGTGTACATGAAAAAAATTTGTTGAAGATTTGATTTACTCTATTGATACTCTATTGATATTTATTCTATTGGAAAAGCATTTGTACTACAGAGTATAATTCACTCTTTAGAGACTGCATTTACATGAATTTACTTTATACTTTAGTATCATAATTAAAAATTATTTATCATTATTTAAAAGATTTCCTATTATTAAACATTTTTTCCCCATATTCTAACAAATTTCCAACAAATAAATAAACATACAACAATTCAATTGGTATTGATATTGCCAAGCAATCTATTGGATTATATATTGGGCTATATCAGGTTATATTATATCTAATAATTAGATATAAAGCAATTTGGCCAGAGGTACACACTAGGCTGTTATGGTAAATTTAATAAATCTCATTATTAAATTAATTTATTTTTAATTATTGCATTTTACTACTGGGAAAGAGATGAGTCTAACTGTTCCATCTCTTTCTCAGTAGTAAAATGCATGTAGCCTAATTGCTTTATATCTAATTATTAATTAGCCTTAATATAGCCTGATAAATAAACATTGGATCAGTAGTGATTCATTGAAAATCTATTAGAATATGAAAGTAACAAAAATATCATTATACTTAATTTATTTTCAGGAGAATTTATAATATTGTTGCTCCAGTCAATTCCAGTACCACATTATGACACTTAATTCATTGAGTTTGCTATAAGAACTAATAAACCCAAAGCAATGCCTTCCTTGTCAAATACCTTTATTTAAAATTGCAATTTAGTATCCATATTGATGGAAATCTATGGCTATTGAATAGCAGTTTATGAAATAAAGGTGTTTTACAAGGAAAGCATTGTTTTGGATTAATTAGTTCTTACAGGAAATCAGTTAATATCATTGTTGTATTTAATCTAAGAAAATTCCTTTGTGAATAGGCCTACATAAGAATTTACTAGAAAATACATTACTAATCTAGCTTTGCTATTACATTTATTTACATATTTAATGTCCATAGCTGTTTTTTTTAGTTTTTTCTAAAAATAAAAAGAAAAAATATTATTTTCATTCACACACAACTTTTAGAAAATCAATTGTTTACTGAAAATATCTCATCTGTAAAATAAATGTATTTTTCATATATAAAAATAAGTTTAAATTATGTTAAAATAAACTTACTTGCTCCATATTATATTCTGCTAATGTTGCTGAATATAATGGATACTGAGGAATAGGAGTCATAACACCTGGTAATTTATCACTTACAGAATAATTCAATAAGCTGAGGACAGACTATTAAAAAAAATAAATCTATTTAACTTTATCAAAATTTCTCATTTTACTTTAAAATCATTTATTATATAAATTGAATATATTAAATGAATGTAAGTCCTACTTTTATGGCTTCACTAGCACCAGTAGATAAAATAATGTTGTTATAGTCTGATGGAATGCCATCACGTCGTTCAATATACTGAGCAACGTGTTTTTTTATAATTTCAACACCTGCACTGTCACTATAAGAACCTGAAATTTATTTATATATATTAATACATTATATTATTATATATCAGAATGAAAATTTCCAGAATCAATGAAGCTTTTGATNATTTAATTATTTAAAACTCCTATGGAAATTTTAAATATCTTTATCTCTATTTCTCTTTTTCATTAATCTATTCTAATTAAAGAAGTTCAAAAATCATTTAACATAACATGGAAGTCCACATCATTTGCCATTTTTATTGTTTTTCTCCCCTGAAATATCCGGCAGTTGCATCACTTCCAGCAGCATCTCGCTGGATTGATGCTGAGATTTTGAATATGCAGAATGTAAAAATAATTCATTGCTTTACTAACTCTTCTTTTATTCACCAAACTATAAACCACTCACATATCCTAGGTTCAGAACAGGAAATGTTTTATTAACTTCATCATATTTCTGACATTAATGATAGCAATATGCATTTCAGGTTTTCTTGGAAGAGTTCATCATAGGTTTTATGAAAAAGTTAATATTGTTCTAAGCATGAGGTTCATGACAGATTTATAGCTTGATAAATAAAAAGACAAGTTTCAGTCATTGTCAGATAATTTATATATAATGAAAGGACTAACATTGATCATTCATCACATGATTTTTTTAAAAATCTATTATTAAATCAAAATGTTCCTTCAAACAGTAGAAATAAATCATTGTCTCATGAACAGATAGTTGAAGATACAAATTCCTGGCAATTGATATTGTCAAGTACATGCAAGTGATATTTGATTTTTAAAACGTAGAATGTTTTTAGAATAAATCATAGAATTGAAATATGGCCAAGTGAAAGAGTTGATAAAAAGAATGTTTGAAGAAAAGTTCATTTAAGAATAGAGATTTTGTCATTTGCATGCTAACTTCAGAAAGTTGGATTGATTAAACTTTAAATCACCTATCAATTTTGGAAAAGTTGAAGAAATGGTCAAGCATTCAATTTAGGCATAGAAAATTGTTTCTGAAATTCAAGAAGAGTCAAAACTTAGTCATGTCTTTAATTAAAGTTATGATTTGACATAATATTGTGCACCTAATGTAAAACTGTTTTTATTTCTGGAGAGATGTCAGGATAACAACGTTAACTGTTCATATTCAAAGAGTGTACATAAATTGCAAATAAACTTTTGTTTATTCTTCATACATAAACTGGAGTATGAGTTTGAATGAACCTGGGAATTCTGCAAAATTGAATGAATAATGGTAATGAGGAACAAAAAATTGCTTATGTATGAAACTAACATAATTCCACAATCAACAGTAGGTTAGATTTTTTTCCAAGATTTTGTAGTAATCACAAAATGTGTTTGATCTAGGAAAGTGCCTGTCTATACATTACAATTTTTTCATTGATAAATAGTTTTATATCCTTTGCATGGTCCTGGATAGTCAACATTTCACAAAACTTGAAGCATTTCAGAATGCTGTTCATCCAACAAAATTACTTCATCAGCACTTGAGAAATAAGGAGCAAACTTACAGAAAAAAAAGGAGTTTGGAAACAAATTGATAAATTGTTTTGCAAAAATAAAAAAATTATTATATCTTGACTTTAATATCCATGTATATGTATATTTTTACATTGTTTAAAACTGATTTCAAATCAGTACTTACCTCATCAGCCAAAATGAAAAGTTTTTCTTCATATGCAAATTTTATAATTTTTTCAATATTCTCTCTTGTTAAAACTGAACCTATTATTATGAAAAGAATGAGTGAGTAAATTAATTTTTATAATTACTGCAGAAATTACTAAAATTAATCGTTTATTGCTGCAACTAAATATTATTTATTACTTAAATTAACCTATTATGTTTTTTATTTTAAACAGCTTATATATGTTAATATATCATTATACACTGCTGTCCAAAATTAAAGCAACAAACAAAACTTGTGTAAAAAATCAAAACCATTAAACAGGAGTAGCTGAAATGTATGTCATATGTAAATAAGCAAAGTGCCCTCCTATTACACAAGTGTCATGCAAATAATGGCAGTGCACCAAATGCATTATGTCATAGTGAAATTGTTTCTGACAAGCAATCATCTGCTAGGACCACTAACAGTTAGGAAGTGTTCCTGATACATTTGTTGCTTATTAGACATGTTTCAGAGAAGGCATTTGACTGATTCATCGCATTGAAGGACCATTCATTTCTCCTTTTCTTCCATGTACATTTGTGTATATTGCTTTAATCTTGACATAAGTGTAGATACTAGTTAGTATAAAGGCATTGTGAAAATTAAAAATATATTTTATCATACAGGATGATTACAGTTAAAATACTCATATATGAAAACAGTGTTGAAATAACAAATCTTGTTTGTTGTTTCAGAATGCGGAAGGGATTTCTATAGGGAAAAAATTTAGTTTCAAAATTTACTAATACAGGACTTATGATTCTGACAGCAGAATTTGCTCATAGAATAAATACATGTTTTTGCAATTCAGTGAGCCAATTGTCTCATTACTTTTTGTTGATTCTTTCACAGATAAGCAAATTTTAGCTTTGTGAATATGCAAAATAACTTGTATATAGCACTTCTATTGTAATTAGAACAACACATTAAAAAATGTAGTAATAAAAATAGTAATAATATAAAGTAAATGCCCATTTTACAACTAGTTGCTTTACAAGTATCTAAAGATATGACTGTATGAAATAAATGGCATTAAATGTGTTTTATAATCATCATTTTCAATATATGCTGATTGTTAAAATTGAGATTTTGCTCTTGAAATGTAATTTTATGACCAGAGTTTATAGTATATAAGATGATTTGAATAATGATAGTTTTCCTGGAACCAATTAGTTCATAAAAATGGAGCTTTACTGTATTTAGACAATGCTATCAACTTTTACATGTAATAAATTTATGTCATTCATACTGTTTTAAAAATTTTAATTATTACCAATTAATTTAAATTTTTGACTAAGACCAAAAATTAAATAATTTTATAATCATGACTGATATTTTAAATATTCTTTAAATATGTTAATTTGCTAAATTCTTTTATCAGATAACTAAAAAAGTTTATGCAGTTTTTCTAAGACAAAACCAAAACATCATAAAAATAAACACCATCACAATTAAGAAGTCTTTCCAATCAGAAACAAATTTATAAATTTCACTTTTATAAAATTGTGTCTTTAAAAGTAAAATTCTCATTTAACTCCTTTTCTCTTCATTTTGAAATTGCTAGTTTTGAATATAATTGCCAAGTGACAAGAAAATGTGAAAATCGTATGGTAATAGGTCTAGTGAATAGGGTGGGTGGGGTAGAATTTCCCAAGAATGGCTGTGAAGCTTTTCCTGGGTCACTCTTGAAGTGTGAGAAACAACAATACCTTTGCAATTAATCAGCACCAGTATTTTTGGAAAAGCTTCTTATGCCTTCATTGCAGCTGAGAAGAGTAAACTTTCCTTGCGATTATTTGGTTTGAGGATAAGAGCTCATAACAAACAATACCTGTTATAGTCCATCAAACAACGAAATCTGTTGATGAAGTGCAGATTTTGATACAGCAGGCACAAATTTCCTGGAAGGTAGCTGATGATAATGTGAGATCCAGGATTTTAAGGATATATTAATACGTTTTCAAGAAAATTTTTATATAACATTCAAGAAAAATTTTATATAACAACTGCTGATCACATGATCAGTTCCCAGGCTAAATGCATAAAAAGACAACAGACTGAAAGTTCTAGGCATTGTCATAAGGAAGCCCCATAGAGGATACATTAGTGCAAAAGGAAGAGCAAGAAGGAGCTCTATATGCTGCCACCTCCATAAAATGGACCTGATCCAGTCCCCGGAGAAGACACTCACCATTCCCTCAACAAAGAATCCTCCTCAAGACTATAGAATGATGTCATATCCTCAATGAATGAAGATTTGAGGTATTTTGGATAGATAAATGTAAACTCTCTCTCCATGTTTGTGAACTTAGGCATACAACTTGCGGCATAGGTATTTGAATAGTCACAACTTTGTATGATTTTATATTTAATCACATTTAACCATTTACTGTATAATACCTAAGTATATCTTAGATTTAGATTATATTAAACTTTATTTGTTAAGTTTAAACCTGACTCCCTGTCTTAATTGAGCTAAGGACGTCTATCGACTTACCCATTGCAACCTCCCCACTCAACTATTTGCCCTCCTAACCATACAACGATAACGGCATGGGTTGGTAAGACCAACCCATGCCAAATAAGTGGCATTTAGGGAACAGCCCCTTTTGCCCCCGACTTCTCACAATAAGATCACTTAGCGTTAGTACATAATTCATTTTTCATCACACATCATTACTCTGTCCAAAAGCAGCTTGTTCTTATGATGAAAAAGAAGAGATAAACAAATTGAAAATCTATAGGATTTATTTTTTGCTGAGAGTTCATATGGAATCCATTTGTTTAATTTGTACATTTTTTCCAGTTGATACAAGTGCAGATAAATGGTTTTTGTCATTCTCATCAAATCTTTATGCAAGCTGTCTATATGTTTGAATCAAATTTGGCTCAATAGCATTCATTAATTCATTGTTATCAATGATTGTTTGCCATTCTTCATGGAGAGTATTTTCAAAAGAGACATCCTCTGATACAAATTTTCTATTCCATTTCTGGGCTAGACAATCACTAACTATACTTCTCTGAATGCTATGCATATCTTTCTGCATTTGTCTCAAGTTTAAATTTATCTCAAGTTTAAATTTATAAAGTATTTATAAAGATCATTTGTCTCAAGTTTAAATTTATAAAGTAAGCATGCTCAGAAAACTGTACAGTCGACTCCCCTATAACATGGGTTCTTATAGTTCGGATTCCTATATCGTGGCAAAAAAATTGTGATAGTATTCGTACAAACATGGTAAAATGTCATCACCAACTCATGTCGCAACAGGATTGGTCGAATCTAGATCAATAGCGGATATTGCACAAAACGCTGAGTTTAAATGAGCAGTGGACCTACTAAAAACCATTTATTATTTAACGTCCATAAAAATTATATTTATATTAATGATGTCTCCAAAGTTCAGTGAATTTTTTGCAAAAAAAATAATTTATCAGGAAGCACAAGAGTGCCATTCAATGACAAGCTCCATGACAAAAACAAGCTTAAGCAATGGCGTAGTCGAACGGTGCAAGCTCGGTAAGCAATCCTACAATTTTTTGTTTATAGCATAGTTTATATGGATTATTCCCAAAAAATTATATGTATTTTGGAAATATTGAGTCGAATTAGTCTAGAATCGATTAATTTTATTGAAGAAACCTTTCAAACAGCCGTAGGCTGTAAACTGCATATGTGCCGGGCTGTGATTGGCTGGACTCGTAGAAAATGGATTCATAAAAACTGGAACGTATCTACCGTGTTATAGGGGGAGGGTCGACTGTATTTTGACATCTTTTTTCACATTTACTATAAACAAATTGCTGTGAAAGTCTAAATTTAGAATGGCAATAACAATAACATGCAATCTACAAGGAATACCACATAATTAAGGTTAAAACTAGTAACTTTATAAAAGTGCATGAAATTTTTTGGTTACCCAATAAAAATAAAATACTGTATTAATTTATATATCTTACAGTAAGATGTATTATATAATATTGCAAACTTCAAATTAAATAAACTACAATTATCTTTTATCATCAATATGGCAAAATACAAAAGAAAGTATTTTTTCTTACCTGTTGGGTTTCCTGGATTAATTACTACTATTGCTCGTGGTTCACAAGTTTCTTTTGCTTTAGAAATTGCATTTTTCAATTCATCAATACTCAATGCCCATTCATTATCTTCATCCAAATAATAACCAATCTATAATATAAGTACTGAAATTTAAATCTTGAAAACTTAAAATATTTATTATTCTGAAAAACGACTTCTTTATTTATTTTAAATATTTAAGTATATATTTTTGAAAAGTAAATCAAAAGTGAAAATTTAACAACATATCATCTTATATTTGTATTCATTGTATTGCATATATTCTTTTTAAAATACTTCTTATTAGTTATTAAAATTTCTTTATAAAAAACAAAAAATTTTATTGAAATTTATTTATTGCGTATTCTGAAACTGTGTCTTCTTTTTTCTGTTTTTACTGTCACAACTAGGTGCATAGACAGACACTGGGCATTTCTGACATCAATCTTTATTCGGGAATATCTTGCTGGCCGAGACGCGTTTCGGGCATAAGCCTCTCTTCTGTCGGCTACATAATAAAACACGAATATGAATTTCTCATAGTATATATTTTTAACTGTAAATAAGTAATTTTAAGCAAGATGTATACCAATTAACACTCCTTACAAGATATCACAAAAGAAATGGTACATTGTAACCGATTATAATATAAAACAATATGTACTATGTTCAAGTTTTATTATGTAGCTGACAGAAGAGGGGCTTATGCCCAAAACGCGTCTTGGCCAACAAGATATTCCTGAATAAAGATTGATGTCAGAAATGCCCAGTGTTTGTCTATGCACCTAGTTGTGACAGTAAAAACAAAAATTTATTTAGTTAAAATCAAACTGAATTAAAAATTAATTTTCATATGAAAAAATCATATTACCATAGAATCAAATATTTAAAATGGCAAATTACAATCGCAATGTTATTCTAGAAACTGCCAAACAAGTAATTGTAGAAAATAAAAAAAATAGTTTCTAGTATACATCATAAATGAACAAGTTGGTTAGAGCATTTCATAAATGTAAATAAATTTATGAAGTTAACTAAAATTACTCCAAATGTCGGCTTATACACAATTATGAAATTGTATGCAAACATAAATAGTATATACTAAATTATAATTTATCATACACACAAATGATTTTATTCAAAACTACAAAAAGAAAAAATAATGAGTAACGTAAATATAATAAAAATTATTTATTATATTAGAATTACTTATGCAAACAACTCTCAACAATATAAACAAACTACTAATATTCAAGAAATCAATGTTGTCAAATTGATAAATATTTCAATATTCTAAAATGGTTAGCAGCTTATTTTATGTGAAATAATTTCTACATTTTATAAGATAATTTTTTTAAGAATCTATAAAATATAAGAAGTTATATATGCATTTAATTAAATAATTAATTTACGTGTACATGAAAAAAATTTGTTGAAGATTTGATTTACTCTATTGATACTCTATTGATATTTATTCTATTGGAAAAGCATTTGTACTACAGAGTATAATTCACTCTTTAGAGACTGCATTTACATGAATTTACTTTATACTTTAGTATCATAATTAAAAATTATTTATCATTATTTAAAAGATTTCCTATTATTAAACATTTTTTCCCCATATTCTAACAAATTTCCAACAAATAAATAAACATACAACAATTCAATTGGTATTGATATTGCCAAGCAATCTATTGGATTATATATTGGGCTATATCAGGTTATATTATATCTAATAATTAGATATAAAGCAATTTGGCCAGAGGTACACACTAGGCTGTTATGGTAAATTTAATAAATCTCATTATTAAATTAATTTATTTTTAATTATTGCATTTTACTACTGGGAAAGAGATGAGTCTAACTGTTCCATCTCTTTCTCAGTAGTAAAATGCATGTAGCCTAATTGCTTTATATCTAATTATTAATTAGCCTTAATATAGCCTGATAAATAAACATTGGATCAGTAGTGATTCATTGAAAATCTATTAGAATATGAAAGTAACAAAAATATCATTATACTTAATTTATTTTCAGGAGAATTTATAATATTGTTGCTCCAGTCAATTCCAGTACCACATTATGACACTTAATTCATTGAGTTTGCTATAAGAACTAATAAACCCAAAGCAATGCCTTCCTTGTCAAATACCTTTATTTAAAATTGCAATTTAGTATCCATATTGATGGAAATCTATGGCTATTGAATAGCAGTTTATGAAATAAAGGTGTTTTACAAGGAAAGCATTGTTTTGGATTAATTAGTTCTTACAGGAAATCAGTTAATATCATTGTTGTATTTAATCTAAGAAAATTCCTTTGTGAATAGGCCTACATAAGAATTTACTAGAAAATACATTACTAATCTAGCTTTGCTATTACATTTATTTACATATTTAATGTCCATAGCTGTTTTTTTTAGTTTTTTCTAAAAATAAAAAGAAAAAATATTATTTTCATTCACACACAACTTTTAGAAAATCAATTGTTTACTGAAAATATCTCATCTGTAAAATAAATGTATTTTTCATATATAAAAATAAGTTTAAATTATGTTAAAATAAACTTACTTGCTCCATATTATATTCTGCTAATGTTGCTGAATATAATGGATACTGAGGAATAGGAGTCATAACACCTGGTAATTTATCACTTACAGAATAATTCAATAAGCTGAGGACAGACTATTAAAAAAAATAAATCTATTTAACTTTATCAAAATTTCTCATTTTACTTTAAAATCATTTATTATATAAATTGAATATATTAAATGAATGTAAGTCCTACTTTTATGGCTTCACTAGCACCAGTAGATAAAATAATGTTGTTATAGTCTGATGGAATGCCATCACGTCGTTCAATATACTGAGCAACGTGTTTTTTTATAATTTCAACACCTGCACTGTCACTATAAGAACCTGAAATTTATTTATATATATTAATACATTATATTATTATATATCAGAATGAAAATTTCCAGAATCAATGAAGCTTTTGATGATAGTGAAGTAGGAAAGAAAGAAAAAAAAGAAGACAAATTCTGAATAAGTTATGTAAGATTTAAATCTGTAATACATAACAAATTAATCTTCTAAAAACGCTCAATTATTTTCAATCTAATAATTTAAATAACATTTTAAAATTACTTAATATGTTTTGAAAAAATTTTAATAACTGATAAAATTTTAAAAATTTTTTGACTCTTTTGCCCAGTGATCACTAATTGGGTCTTTTTTTCCTATGCTTGTTATTGGTTCAGTTAGAGTAGAATTGGGTTAATTGGATGCTGAGGGATGACATCTAAAGTATCCAGGACAGATCACCTATGAAAAATTCCTGACGTTTTTCAACCCTGGGTCCCCAGAGCTTTATGCATTAACTGCATTGACCATCTGACCATCAATCAAAAATTTTATACTTAAATGTTTACATGAAAAATAAGTAAAAAAATATATAGAAATAATTTAAATAGCAGGAATGTGGACTAACGGACTGAATCTTGCAGATTAATTCAGAACTTATCTTAAAGCTATGGTTTCAAAAGTCTATTATATGGCACTGCCTTTCATTTTAAGAATTATTTTAATGTAAAACTTAAGAAAAACATTTCTTAAACTTATTGGTCCTCTTTATGTTCTGATAGCAACATTAACAATTTTTTAAAATGTTGCCAAAATATTAATAAAATGATCTTTTTATAAAATGTAAAATCTGATAAGCTTTGACCTACGATTTCTTAGATAATTTTCTAAAAATATTATATTTACTTAATTAGTCTCCTATTGGTTACTTTATTAAATTAAATAGCAGAAAATTGTGATTATTATAATTTATAAAATTATCTAAAATATCAGAAATCTAAGATTATTAAAGTTTACATTAAAGTAATTTGTTAATTTATTAAATTAAATAACATTAAAAGACAAATTAAACCTTATCAAATATCACTTAACTTCATGCAGTTTTCAATCATTTAATATTTAAATTACATTATGACAGAAATTTAAAAAACTTTAGTAAAAATACAGTCGAGTTGCCTTAAAACAAACACTGATAAAGTAAAAAAATTTAGAAAATTCTTAAATAGACAATACAAAATATGTCTTTTCACTTGTCCCTTCACATGCACATGATGAAAACAACAGTTCCACAGCAGAGTCAACCTTTTATTTGAGGCTACTCATCCACCTCAATATATAAAAGTTACAAAATCCCTTTGGCGACAGCACAATATTAAAAAATAAATACATTTGATAAATTTGATAATAAGACATATTTTGTGTTGTCTATTTTAAGAATTTTCTTAACTTTCTGTTCTGGCAAATTTTTATCAACTGATAAAGTGAATTTTGCTGTTGCCCTGGCAAAATGCCATTGTCACAACATTAATTTTCATGTGATAAAGCAAACAAAAATTTTACTAGAATTCATTAAACCAAACTGTAAATTACCTTCACAACCCCAAGAAATAACCCTATTTCCAATAACTGTCGCTTTTTACAATTTTCAATGTAAACAATAAAAAGTGGTGCTGTAATAAATATTCCATTTTTGAGCAGAATAGATTTTATTCTCCTAGTAAGCAGAGACATGTTCAACCTCTAATTGTAGAGCATTTCAAACATCTGATTTTAGCAGACCATCCTACCTGTACTCAGAAAACAGGGCTTGAGGATGCCAACCCCTTTAAATGGATACTGTCTTATGCAAATGTGTTAGTTTTGCATAACAGGAAGGGCATAAAGTGATGCCAAAAGAGTAAATTTTTTTTACTTTTTCTACCAAAAAATATTTTCTATTTTTTCAAACAGAAAAAGTAGAAAATATTTTTTGGTACAACAATCTTCAACAGAAAAAAAATCATGAAATTCTTTTAGCTTTGTTTTCTTTAAGTGTGGAGTAGTATATCAGAGTAGTTAAACAGTAAATACTATCTTTTCCTTGTTTTGTTTGATTTGAAAATCATTTAGAAAATTAATTCAAAATATTATAATTTAGATATTTTCATTGCTTATTAAGCCATTAACTTTGTAAATTTTGCAATCTTGACCTTAACCCTAAAAATTGTTAATAAAGCAAACTAACTACTGTTCCCCATAGTGATTTGTATTAAAGTGAGTTAACTGTATCATTCTTATTCTATAATAAATGAGCAATTATTTATTGTGACATCATCACAATGCCAGGCTGCAATTTTTCATTGCAATATTTTCAATTTTAGTAAATATTAAATTTGGTTTTTTGTTTAACCTGTTGAATCCTGTCTATTTTTCAGAGAATGGACACCTATTGACTTATCCACACCTCCCTCCCACTCAATTATTTAACGAGCCCTCCTACTCAAAAAAGTGTTACGTACTGCAAAACTCCAAAACCATCCTTGACAACAAGAGAGGATTTTACGAACCTGTGCCAATTAAGTAGTCATCAGGGATTGCCCCTGAGCTCCTGGCTGCTCACACATAAAACAGCAATCAAATAACACTGGACTAATTATTATTAATTAATTAATAATAATTATATTTAATGAATCTTTGCTATAGATTTTTTAATTGTTTTAACATGGTTTTTATTGTCAGAATTTACATTCTCTAATATGAAATAACCCCAAAGATCTTATCACTAGACCAAAACACTAATAAAAATTTTAGAAATTATTTTATTAATTAACATGACTCTTTGAATGCTCATTATCATTTTGATTTTGTAGTCTTATTTACTTATCCATCTTAATGTTATCAGTTAGTTAGTTATTATTAGTATAAACTAGTCCCAAAACAATTACAATGTATACTGTATATTACACAGCACAGTATAATCTATACAGGACACCAAGTTACTGCTAAAAATGTTCAGCAAATTATTCTGGTTAGAATTCTACTGTATCCTTAATCAGTATCCTTTATTATCTATTGATAAATGTATCTGAATCAAAATAAAAATTTACAATCAAATACAGTCGACCCCCCTATAACACTGTTGATTATTCCATTTTATATGAATTCCATGTTGTACGAGTTACTTAGATTTTACAAATAAGTGTGCCGGCTGTGAACGGCTCACGTATTTGTAAAATCTAAGTGACTCGTACAACATGGAATTCATATAAAACGGAATAATCAACAGTGTTATAGGGGGGTCGACTGTATTAATAACTTACAAGGCATAACTCTATGATACTACTGCTACATATGATACATGATAGTAAAACATTGTAGTATACCTTGCTTAACATTATACGAGGGCTATTTTTTAAATAAGGTCCGTTTTTTAATAAGAAGAAAAATACTGCAAATATCATTAAAATATATTTTTTCCCATATTCTACATACTTTTATCTACTTTTCTACATAATTTCCATTTTTGTTCAAACATTTGTTATACCGCTCAAAAATTTTTTAAATTCTGACTTCAAAGAAATCTGCTGCCTGCCACCAGAAGACATTAGGCTATGCCGCTTGTCTTGTATGGCACGGCGAAGTTTTCTAAGATCACACAATAAGCATCAGAATTGATTGTTGTGCCTCTTGGCATAAAATCCACTAACAAAATTCCTTTCCTGTCCCAAAATACAGTTACCATGATCTTTCGTGCTATCGCACGAAAGATCATGGTAACTGTATGCCATTTGCAGCCGTATCGAATAACAGATCGTATTTTACAGTCGGCGGGTGACTCAATTTTCTTAAACATTATAAACTTCTACAGTTCAGCACACAGACAGACGATACGGCTGCAAATGGCATCTAAACACGCACAAAGCATGCTGAAAGCAGATGCTCATGCACACTTCCGCAATCGCGCGTTATTCTCACTCTCATTCACAAACAGACCTTATTTAAAACATAGCCCTCATAGTATAGTTAGTATCAGCTGTTGAAATAACGTGTGCTCTAGTGTTTGTTTATACTAAATTACTATTGTTTTAACCTCTATGTTTAATAAGTTTAATGAGATCACCGAACATAACTTATAGTGGAAATATTTGTGGCAGCCTACCGGAATTATGGTGAGTAGTACACAGCAATTGTAGAAGCACTACCACAAAGTATTAAAAGCTTAAAAATCAATTTATATGTGACACTATACTTTAAATAGAAAAAAAAACAAACTAAAAAAAAACTTACCAACACTACCTCCACCACAACCTGATAAAATAGTTTTAGCTCTTTCTTTTACATCAGAAGGAAAATCATCAGAATTTAATAATTCTGGGTATGTACACAATGTAATAACCTATAACAATTTAAATGAGAAATAAGTGAAAATTATTCATAATATTAATAGTAAATTTTACTTTATTGAAAAAAGTAAATAAAAGATTTACACTATTATCTAAATCTATATTTATTACATACATAAGTAAAACTATTTAAATATGAAAATTTGTCCCTTTCATCAAAACAGCACAATGATGAGGATGTATCTTTGAAGTAATTGTGAATATGTAAGCATTATTTAAAATGAAAGAATTTAAGGAATTATGAAACTAATGTATGAATTTTTGTAAATATTGAAATCCAATCACTGATTTCATAAATAGTGTTGCTTACCTACATGCTATCAGCATAATCTTATAAAAGAAAATACTTATATTACTTTATGAATAACTTTATCAAAGAGTGTAAGCATTTTTTGATGATATATGTAAAATTCATAAAAGTTGTTTAAGTCAATATACTAATTTAATATTTGATTAAATAAAGCTTGTCAAAATATTTTTAATATTAACAAAAATAGTATCAGTGTTCTACCAGACTTTTTTGGTCTGGCATGCTATCTGGTTGATTTTACTGATCACTAGCATAAAAAAAAAGACCTATAAAACTGAATTTAAAATAAATATATAAATTTAAGAAAAATTCTTAAAAAAACAATACATAAAAGTGACTTCTGTCCTTTTGCAGGCACATGAGGAAATTAACAGTTCCATATTGAATTAAAAATATTTTGTCTTGTTGTAAGCAGCAACGAGAAGTTGAAAGCCAATAGAAAACAAGGACAGTTATGATCTTATAAATCAATATGGCAAATATAACAAAATGAATTGTTGATTACTTACAAGAAAACTTAAACATACTACTTATTAGAAAGCTTTTTGATATCCATTAATATTTAACTTTGGAAAAGATGCACAAACAATTGGAATCTTAAATTATCATACAGAAAAAATGATGATGTATGCCACTGAAGTAATTTTTTTACAATATATTTTATATTTATCTTAGCAAAGTATATTTTTTCTTTCGAGTAAAAGTACTCATTAGCATTTTTTATTAACTTACTGTCAGGCAAATAACAATGTTGAAATATTATTTTAAAAAATCTAGCAAAGAGTTGTATAACTTTCCTGACTGTTATGAGATTTTANATATGGATTATTCCCAAAAAATTATATGTATTTTGGAAATATTGAGTCGAATTAGTCTAGAATCGATTAATTTTATTGAAGAAACCTTTCAAACAGCCGTAGGCTGTAAACTGCATATGTGCCGGGCTGTGATTGGCTGGACTCGTAGAAAATGGATTCATAAAAACTGGAACGTATCTACCGTGTTATAGGGGGAGGGTCGACTGTATTTTGACATCTTTTTTCACATTTACTATAAACAAATTGCTGTGAAAGTCTAAATTTAGAATGGCAATAACAATAACATGCAATCTACAAGGAATACCACATAATTAAGGTTAAAACTAGTAACTTTATAAAAGTGCATGAAATTTTTTGGTTACCCAATAAAAATAAAATACTGTATTAATTTATATATCTTACAGTAAGATGTATTATATAATATTGCAAACTTCAAATTAAATAAACTACAATTATCTTTTATCATCAATATGGCAAAATACAAAAGAAAGTATTTTTTCTTACCTGTTGGGTTTCCTGGATTAATTACTACTATTGCTCGTGGTTCACAAGTTTCTTTTGCTTTAGAAATTGCATTTTTCAATTCATCAATACTCAATGCCCATTCATTATCTTCATCCAAATAATAACCAATCTATAATATAAGTACTGAAATTTAAATCTTGAAAACTTAAAATATTTATTATTCTGAAAAACGACTTCTTTATTTATTTTAAATATTTAAGTATATATTTTTGAAAAGTAAATCAAAAGTGAAAATTTAACAACANATAAAACATTTGTCACTTAATGCAGCAAATTTGTGTTTCACTTTAATTTTTTCGTGTCCGTATAAATTTGAAACACACCTTACTTTCCCTCATTATGTATACATAACAGTTGGAAAAGTAAAAGGAAATATATTAAAACACCTTCTTACAGGATTACTACAATGTATACTTCACACTCGAGAACCTTAAGAGTCCAGTAATAACATAGTGTTATTACTGGACTTTTAAGGTTCTCGAGCGTGAAGTATTAAAAATTTTCTGTTTTTAATTATTATAAAATGACAGAAATGCTTAATTTTGAGGGTGGAAATAAGTAGTTTAAAAAAAAAAAAAACTTTAAATGCCTTGTTAGCAAAATCTCATAACAGATGGCACCACAGAATTTTATGACACATGACTACCTTCTATCTGTCCACTCCTTCACACCTTTCACCTTCAAAATTTAATAGCATCAATGCCCTCCTAAACACAAGTTACCATTCCAAATTTTGTTTCTTAATCTTTACCCCATCTCAAGATGTTAAATGAAATAGATGCCAACACACACAAACACATTCATGAAATGTTTTTGCTTTTTTTTGTTCAGAAAGTCTCAAAATGTGGAGATTTGTAAAAATCTCAGAAGATCAAATTTGACACAATTCCAATACAGTGGGTGATCAGTTAATGAACAGATCGGTTAACGAACAAATCGGATAACAAACACTTTCGCAAAAGATTTTTATGATCGGACAACGAACACATGTTTGGATAACGAACACTTCACTGAACAAACACAAGAAGAAGTGATGTAAAATAATGAATACCGATTGGTCTTCCTTTGTCTTCAGGCAACAATTCGAAACTTTTTGGAGCACGGGAGACATCGGCATCCACGTTCTACCCAGTATATACTGATCGGATAGTATTCCCTCGAACTTTGAAACTTTCCCTTGTAATTCCAGCCTTTTGTATTTCTNGCGTATTCTGAAACTGTGTCTTCTTTTTTCTGTTTTTACTGTCACAACTAGGTGCATAGACAGACACTGGGCATTTCTGACATCAATCTTTATTCGGGAATATCTTGCTGGCCGAGACGCGTTTCGGGCATAAGCCTCTCTTCTGTCGGCTACATAATAAAACACGAATATGAATTTCTCATAGTATATATTTTTAACTGTAAATAAGTAATTTTAAGCAAGATGTATACCAATTAACACTCCTTACAAGATATCACAAAAGAAATGGTACATTGTAACCGATTATAATATAAAACAATATGTACTATGTTCAAGTTTTATTATGTAGCTGACAGAAGAGGGGCTTATGCCCAAAACGCGTCTTGGCCAACAAGATATTCCTGAATAAAGATTGATGTCAGAAATGCCCAGTGTTTGTCTATGCACCTAGTTGTGACAGTAAAAACAAAAATTTATTTAGTTAAAATCAAACTGAATTAAAAATTAATTTTCATATGAAAAAATCATATTACCATAGAATCAAATATTTAAAATGGCAAATTACAATCGCAATGTTATTCTAGAAACTGCCAAACAAGTAATTGTAGAAAATAAAAAAAATAGTTTCTAGTATACATCATAAATGAACAAGTTGGTTAGAGCATTTCATAAATGTAAATAAATTTATGAAGTTAACTAAAATTACTCCAAATGTCGGCTTATACACAATTATGAAATTGTATGCAAACATAAATAGTATATACTAAATTATAATTTATCATACACACAAATGATTTTATTCAAAACTACAAAAAGAAAAAATAATGAGTAACGTAAATATAATAAAAATTATTTATTATATTAGAATTACTTATGCAGAACAGCCCCTTTTGCCCCCGACTTCTCACAATAAGATCACTTAGCGTTAGTACATAATTCATTTTTCATCACACATCATTACTCTGTCCAAAAGCAGTTTGNATTACATTATAGTTACATTTAAAATGATCACTGCAGTTATAGAGAAAATCTTCATCAGAATGACACATAGAATATAAATTATTCAAATTCAAGCAAAAGCAAACAAGAGAAAAAAACAATTATTGTTTTAACATTTCCATTAAGAAATTATTTTTATACCAATTATATATATGAAAATGTTACATTAACTGATGATATTTTTGAGAGAATTTAAAAGAAACTCATAATGACTAAGTTTTCTTGAAAAAATTATTTTATCAACAACGGTAATTCGACAAATGCACAGAGACAATATAGAATTATAAAAAAACAAAAAAATTTTCAAACTGGAATAAGCAGTCATTTGATATTGATTTTTATTAAAAAGTTATATAAATCAAAACATGCTATAAATAATAATGTTATAATTCTATTATTTTGAATTTTATTAGCTGGCATTCAAAGATCTTAATAAATATATGCAATAAATAAACTGTTCTATTATTAAAACTTTTTTATTATCAAGAGTTATTTTTCTTTTATAATCACAAAACTTACACATTATGGATATGTGTGTATATATATTTAAAAAATTAGAAAAATTGGCTGATTTAAAAATGAATAAGAGTGTTTTTAACAAATATGCTAAAGTTGTTAAAACTCATATTAAAAAATTATTTTTTATATTATGTGAAATGAAAATTTTTTTTAATATATTATACTATCTACTTATTGAATAATATAATATTGATTGTTAATGGATACTTAATTAGAAATGGAAAAAAGTAAATAATTTAAATTTACAATTGGATAAGAATAGTAATTTTAATAAATTAAAAACTTTAAGATTTCTTTTCTATTCTATAATAAATCTGTTTTATAAATCTTGACAATTTATAAAACAAACTTGTGTACAAAATGAACAAAACTAATTTAGAAATTTTATAATAATCTAAATCCAAATAATAAAATACTTACTTGACGAATAAATGTTATCGGCTTTTGCCCCATTGCTTGACAGTCACCAATATTTGCTTTAATAACATTTTGGAAAGGCTTTTTTTCACCCTAAAACAATTAAAATATAAACTTATTATTATTGACAAATAAAATGAATTTTAACAAAATATTTATCATTTAATTTCTTAATATATCAAACATCATGAAGCCCAATATGTATATAGAAACATAACCAAACGATTGCCTTAAATATTTGCGCTATGTTAATCATTAAATTAGTGGAGTTATGGTCTGATTATTTAAGGCAATCATTTGCTTATGTTTCTATTTAATTTCTTAAACTTTTGTAGTACAAATTTTTTTTTCAACTACAACAAATATTAAAAATTAAATATAATACTAAAATTCACACCTTCCTCTCACTTTCCAGCATTTACCAATTAAACAGGAACATTTTTGGCTATGTTCAGTGGCCTGTGTCAGGTTAAGCAGTTTCTATATCGAACATCTTATGTATCTTAAGAGATGTTTGATATAGAATCTGATTAACTTGATACAGGCCACTGAAGGTAGCCGAAAACATTAGGTTTTAATCATGTGAATAATGGAAAATGAGAGGAGGGTGTAAATTTTAGTATATAGACGATAGTTCCAGCTTTAGAATTAACAAGATCAAATATATTCTAGTGAAAAGAATATTTAATGTAGTATTTTCTTGAAATGCCGAAATGTACAAAATCTATTTATGAAGTATATTACAAGTTTATAAAATGAATATAATGCTAATGCTAATTAAAAATCTTTTCTATGTTTTATACTTGAGGCCATCAATTAATTAATTACATGTACAATTTAAGGGTGAGTTACCAAAAGTATTACCATTGTACACGATGGGGAAGAAGTGAATTGAGGCATTGTCTATATGGTCTTTTTTAATGGTATTAGCACCATACAAATTTCTTCTTATAAACCTACTTACTAGTTATGTGAATAACTATCAGTTTAAAAAGTTCTGTAAATATTTCCAAAGTTCATTTCTTGAATGTAGGAGTTCGCAAACTATTGTATACATAATTAAAGGGGAGAGGAAGTTTGTCAAGAGTACATCATTGTACACAAAAGGGAGGGAGGGGTGTAAAAAATGGCTCAAATACTACACGTAATTAATGGATGGCCCCTTTACATATTTTCTTTTATGTACTTAGACAAATTAGGAATTTTCATTTTTATTCATAAAATTGTCTACAGAAATAAATACAGCTGTCCCTTGATAATCCGACAGGTATGGGACCAAAGGGGTGTCAGATTACCAAAAGTGTCTGGATTACCGAAAGTGATTACATATTTGGCATTGTTTTGCTAGCAGTAGCCTACAATATTCCCTATTCCAACTGTTCGAACAGAACTGTTCATGGAAAACACATGAAATGTGTGTCATTGTGTAAGAATTGGGTGTGGAGATTCACGTCGTGACATGCTTCTATGCAAGCAGACACATGACAGGGACAGGTACCTTGACAGGAGGTGTGTCGGACTACTGAGCATATCGGATTACAAAACGTCGGACTATCAAGGGACAGCTGTATTTAGATAAGAAAAGAATTTATATGTGAACCAAAAGTAACTGAAATTTAGATAAATGTTAACATTTAACTTAAAGCCACATAACATTTAGCCAACAATATTAGTATCATAATATATTAAATATTACGGATGTGGGAGCATTTCTTACATCTCTCATTTATCCTGTAAAAGTTCGTCCGATGGAGAATTATTTCTAATAAAATTGTAGACAAAACTGTCCAGAAAGGTCAGTCACCGAAAATGTGTTAGTCTTGGAACATAAAAAATAATAAATGGTGATCCTTTTTGGACAGTTTTGTCTACAATTTTATCTCTCATTTAATACATTTAAACTCTTCCATAAACATTGTATATATCATATTTTATAGTTCATTTTTTCTTGATTGTTGTATTTTAGCTTGAACATATTAAATATTGTTTCTATGGGAACAGTCCTATATATTATATATATCTTAACTGTAAAATTAAGAAATTAAGATAAATAAATATCTGTAATAAAGATATATTATTGAACATAAGATATGTCTTAAATTGGTAAAAATATCTAGAAGATAGATAATAGATACACACATAGCTAGGAAATATATTATAAATAAAGTCTTGGGCATTTTAATCTTCCGTTTGTATTTGTTACCTCCTATAGATGAAAGTGTATGAGGACACTTTGGTTAAGGGGACAGAGGAGGTTGACTTGCCTGAACGGAACAAAAAAACACACGTATCAATTTTTAAACAAAAAAACACACGTATCAATTTTTAATTTGTCATCAATGATAATTTTGTAATCTTTTTACTTTCTCCATCTGATATTTTTGTTTTCGTTTTGCCCAAATTTGAAAGGGTAGTTGTCCCAATTCTCCAACTCATTAAAAATTAATATATACAATGTTGAATTGAATAAATTCACATATTATTGTTCATAAATTAATTTAAAAAATTATATAGTATTAATATTTGATATTTATAAATTTAAAATAATCGACAATTATAAATGTAAAAATCCAAAATTTGTATTATTGGATTATACTGTTACTATCATCTATCTAAAGATCAAGGTTATGAAGATAACTCAATATTATAATATTAAATTATTATACATTTAATATTCATTTAAATGTAAAAAATAATAAAATAAACCTGTTTAGATAAATTTGAATCTATCAGTCAAATAAATATTAAAAAATTTATTAATATTAATAATAAAATAATTTTATTTATTATATTTTTGAATATTCTATAACTGATGATATATTCTTAGAGATATATTAATTATTGTAAAGCAAAAACTACATATTTAGCATACCTACAATTTTATTTATTTCACTAATTTATATACAACTTATTCAAGAGTTAAGTATAAAAAGTAATAATAATTTTGGCATAAAACTATTAAAGAAAATTTTAAAAGAAACATACTGTATATGTTACAGTCAAAACCCGTTTTTAGTTAGAATGCGTTTTAACTAGTTGAAACTAGTTTATACTGAATGTCTTTGTTAAAACCCGTTTTGTCTAGTTAAAACTAGTTCTAACTCAAATTCATTTTTGACTAGCAGTAAATTCTAGTTTTTACTGGACAAAACGGGTTTTGTCTAGTTAATTTACTGCTGTATATGTTTTGATTTTAGATAAAACTAGTTTTAACTTTTAACATTAGTTAAAACTAATTTTAGCTACATAAATATGTTTGGGGGAAATAAAGTTATGNAACTACATATTTAGCCTACCTACAATTTTATTTATTTCACTAATTTATATACAACTTATTCAAGAGTTAAGTATAAAAGTAATAATCATTTTGGCATAAAACTATTAAAGAAAATTTTAAAAGAAACATACTGTATATATCAATAATGTTAATAACCGAATTAATATATTTTACAAATAAAAAATAAGCATATTTTACAAAACATATCAAATTTCTTATATAAATTGAAATTGGGATAGATCAAGAAGGATTATACGATTTTTAACATGCTTAATTAATTAATTCATCTAAATCCATTAATTAATCCATTTAAATCCATCTAATGTCTTCAAAATTATCAGATGTTTTAATTTATCAATAGTTTTAATTAAATGTCTGTTGCTAATTGCAACAAATATTTAATTAATACAACATAATTGCTAACAGATAATAGACAATTAAATTACTGTACAATGAAAATACAGAGTGAGTCAAAATTATGTAAACAATCTTAATTTTTAATTAAACATTATTAATGATACATCTTAATTAATTTTGTTGAGAGACCTCAAAGACCTCAAGGACAGAATAAAAGGTGTGATATAAGGATGTTTTGGCACTAAATTGTACTGTTGAACGTTGGTTTGAGTGCATTAATCGTGCTTATGGTCAGGTTGAGACTCTGTATAATGCAAACTTTGAGTAAATGCTTTCTCTCAAACAGTGTTCACATAATTTTGACTCACCCAAGATTGTTCACATACTTTTGACTCACCTAAGATTGTTTACATAATTTTGACTCATCCTGTATATTATTTCATACAAATAGCATGAGGATGACATATAAAGTAAGATTAATTTTCATTAAAAAGTTTTTATAAGCTATTTTTCCTAAGACAAGATGTCTGACAATCTTAATTATATCATTTTAAAATTAAAGTGATTAACCAGAAATTGATTTCTAAACAAACTTATTAAAATATATTAATGGCATACAATGCAATTATATGCAGGAAAATAAATACAATTTTATGTGCAATTTCAGTTGTATGAAATAATAGTTAGACATTTTTTCAATTTTTATTGGTTATATTGCAGTAGTTCTTAATATTTTTGAGCTAGTGACAATCACAATTTTTGGTGTTCTTGTATATGTAAATAAAAAGTGCTATTGAAGATACTTATACTTAAAAATATATATAAATTATATTAAAAAGTAGAGAAACAATTAGCATTTTTAAATTATTTTTTGAAATTTTGAAGTACAGTATGAATATTTAATAATTTCCCTGTATATCCAATGAGAAGTTGGCTGCGTACTCAGTGTTATCCAGTTGAGGATTAGCAGGATGTTCAGTACTGATCAGGGGAGTTGAGATGAAAATACAAAAGAAATTTAGAGATTTTTCTTAGGAAAAAAACTCAAAATTTTGAGATTTTTAATCTCCAAAGAAGGAAATGCAATTCTGCAGAAGTTGATTTTTGCTAAATTAATAATGGTAATATGATATGAGACAACATTACACAATGTGGAACGAATGCAATTACATTACTAAAATTTAAAAAACTTCTTGTGGACATGCACCTTTATTCTTTCCAACAAGGAAAACAATTGACAATGATGCTGTTAGTTGAAATGTTGAAAGAGCAGTTTACAGGATCATTTTTAACAGTCCATTAACCAATTCTAACCATTAACAAAGGCACTTGTAAAATGTCTGCCTTTATTAATACATTTTAAATTACATAATTTTCTAAATAAAAGCTTGATAACATTTCACACATTTTTCTTTATTGGCTTCTGAATCTGTAACGAGAGGGATTTTTTTAAGCGTACAAAGAATTTTTACATACATGAAAGGGGTTTTTGTTTTCTACAACCTGACAACACTACACATACTGGTTGGAAGCCACTTATAATTTGGATATTTAAGCAAATTATATTACTTAAAATAGAACAAACTTCAAAGTTTTAACAGTTTACTATAGTAAAAAATATTTGATAAAATTTCTAATAAAGCTAAAAACTAATTATTAAAAAGTTTTATATCAAAATAAATGGGATAACTCGTGAATTTGCTAATTTATAAATGCTATAAACTCTCGATTTAACAGACTAAAAATTTCTGCTCGATAGGAAAATTTAAAATCTTTTTTATTCGCAAATAAAGCATGCTTAAAGGCTGGGAGAATAAGTCAATGAGTATAAATTACTCAATGCATATTATTTTGTTGATACATAATCCGAATTACTTTAAATCATTATGATTTAGTTTTTTCGTTATAACACGACGAGAAACATGTGTGAAAACGAAAATAGTTTACTCGAGTTCGTTCCGATTTATAAATAAAATATCGCTAACCGCGTGTTTTACTATGTATAGTTGCTCAAATGTAGTTCGTCGAAGTCAAACACTTAGGAAACACATAAAGGAAAACAAAAAAATTACAGTAGAACAACTGAATATTTAGGTGCAATAATTTCTCTTTGTTTTAAAGTAAAAACAAATATTTAAAAATAACGACGGCAACGCAAAAACAATTTTTCTAATAAATCATTAAATTAAGATGAATTCGGACTTCAATACGTTTCCATTAATTAAGTATACAGTTTCGCCAACGAGCTGGACCACGTGGAGTTTTCCAAGTTTTTCTTCACGTGTGTAACACCTAAATAAGGACTAGTTTCCCCGTAGAAAGTCCTCCCGGGAGTCATTCCATCTTGGCAGATCGCCCAAGTGTCGCTTTGCCTTATCACATCAATCCAATCCAATACTTATTAAAAATAATATTGTAAAGATATGCACGATGCAAAATCACCATATTTTAAAATTTAAGTGTCTAAATTCGTAAGTAATATTCTAATTTAAAAATTTATCCGATTACAAATGATAATTTAGAAAGGAAGTCTGACCTTATTCTAAAGTTGGCCGAATAAGAATCAACACATAGTTAAAGCAAAGAATGATCTCTTGTCTTCTTTATCCTGGTATGATAACACTGCAAAAATCGTATTTTTAACATTAAGTGAATACTTTATTCTTGAAAGTAGAGACAAGTTATGATTTCTATCTGATAATATTTATTTATCGCGAATACTCAATTCAATATTGATTTATTCCGATTTCTATTCAGCTAAATGATTTATTTGTGAATATATTGCGTATAATGTTAATAAAAAATTAAATTTAAAATTAATATATTTATAATGATTCAATTACAGTAACACATTATATCAGTGATATTTATAATAAAACTATTTTAATTTCCAATACGAAACAGCCATATTAATCATATAACATTCAACAGTTTTACAGAATTACAGGTAAAATGTAATGTTAATTTATTAGATTTTGTATTGTTTTTAATACAGTGTTTTCTTGTTAACTGAGACGTATCGGGACTAGAATACTTTGGTCCAATTATGCGGCTGCTGCTCAATTATTGCGAAGTTTATGAGTAAAATGTATATAAATAAAACAAGACCTATAGTTTATTAAGCAACAAAAATACTGAAATAAATTCTAGAACAAATGACACAGATTAGAAAAAAAAATTACGCTAAAAATACTTTGAAGTTAATGTATTAATTAAATACGCATAATTAACAATTTCTAATACTGATGATGAGAGAATTTACGGTGTATATCCTTCCGCGTTTTCTTGATTGATTATAAATGAACAAAATCAGCAAAGATATCTAATGCAGATAAAGGACTGGCTTCATTTCTTTCCTGTATATAATTCAACAGTAAATTTCTTGGAATTCTGATTGGTCAATTGCTCAAGTTCAACTATGTCAGCATGTCCGCCAGTGGCCGAGTGAATTAAACTACTGAACACTGGTAAGGTGGTCGCAAGTTTGCTCCTCACCAAGAGGCTACTGGCATGGAATTTTCTTCACGTGTCTAACATCTAAATAGGGAAAGTTCTTGGCAAACTGCCCAGATGCTGTGATGCCTAATCCCATCAATCCAATCCAGATGTAACAGCCACATAACATTTTTGTCTTCTGGCACCTCTTGGAGTTTTGTTGAAATCTGCTCAACAATTGCATCTCCATGATCTTCGTTTAAATGTAATGTTAGATACTGTAGTATCATTAATACATGTAAACTCTTTATAATTTTTTTAAGTATTACAGTTCAAAAATATTTACACTATCGACTGTATTTGGCATCCCCAAGTCTGAACTCCTGGGAAGCATTTCCACCTTCGTAGATCGTCCATTTGTTGCGTTGTCGTATCACATCCAACCAATCAAGCTAAAAGCCACAATAAACAAAGCAGTTACGAATGATCATAATCAGGGCCGTGCCGTGCTATGATGCAGAGATGCGGCCGCATCAGGCGGCACCATGAGGGGGCGGCATAAAAAACATTTAAGGGGTAGAATTTCAAAGACTTGCATCATACTTAGAAAATCTACTGCACGGCCCTGATCATAATGATTATTTTTCTACTACTTGTACTACTTGTAAGAGATTAAAGCTTGCACAGACTTGTTGAAGATGATGTCAGGTTTTCTTCAATACACCAAGATTATAGTTTATCAATTGTCCGCAGTATAATGTCTTCAAATATTTTATAATTCCCATATCCTTTGGCTGCAACAAGAATATTGTGTTGGAGGTTGAAATTCTAGAAGAATATTTTTCAAACAGTCTAAATAAGTGTGCGCTACGCAGTAACGAAGAAGCAACAGAATTTTCCTTGATACAGTTGTAGTTCCATGTCTCAACTCATTAATTATTAACCATTCCTCAAAAATTTCAGAAATCATCCATACATTGTTAACATAACACAGAGCTGGTAAACTGTATATTTTAATTCCCTTAATTAACGAAGGTCCCAATAACTAAAGGCTACATCACTTTCTGGAATATTTAAATAGCTTGGCACAGTAATGGGACCCATTGCTTATTTTAAACATAATAGTACTGCATGTTTGCAATTAAAGAAACCGTCCAGTGTGGTATGATCAAACAGGCCTGTTTCATCAGCATTGTAATAATAGACAGTATTTGTATAGTATTTTTTGTAGTTTGCGAATTTTCATTGTTTAGCACTTAAAATATCAGCAGTTTAATTAAAGAACTTGTCCTTGTAGATAAGTACTCTCTTTAATTAAATGTATGCTTAGATTTCTGTCTAGATAACCAACTATCTGTTGCTATGAAATCCGTTGTGATCCAGCATTTTAGCTAATTCTTGTGACGCTTACATTGAATTTTAAGGTATAATCCGTATTTCTATTTAATAAGATACAGTACGTATAAAATAATTTTCATCTTTGAGTTAGAAATATAGAAATTATAGCGATTTTTAAATACCTAGTTACTTTTCATCTATCCTGTAGTTAATCTCTGCTAACAGACGATGACTGGTGTTAAACGGTTGGCTTTTGATTTGTTCAAATAAAGCAATTTTATTTATTAGTGACAAATCTTTCCCGGACATTTTGTTGTTAAGACAGATTTATTCTCTTATTTTTAAAGCATTACACTCAAATCAAGTGCATGCATCACCTTTGGAAACCGATATTTCCAATATTTACCGGTGGATCTTTTGATTGATTCACGTTTCTTTGTTGTTTGTGCCTAAATATAGGGACGTGGTAGTCGACGAACTAGCATTGAACCGTGTGGATGAATTGAGCGTAATTAGTTTCTACGAACAAAAAGTTGCCGCATCGAATACATTTCTTCGCTTGAAACGAGTCGGCCCAAACACCACACCATCTATAATGATCACAAACAAAATGCAGTGTGTAAATATGCACGTGTTCGTTAGTACGTCACAAAGCGCACCATAATCAAGCAGACATTGTCCCGATTAAATTGATGTCCTAAATAAGTCAAACAAGTTCTGGTTATTTTCTTGACTTGTTTTTGTCTCTTTAAGATTTGTCCCAAATAAACGAATGCACCGATTAATCGATGGTCTCATTAAACATAATCTACTGTACTTCAATTGAAACAGTTTGAAAAAAATAATGAGTATTGAGTTCCTGAATAATTCGCAAACATCAAAATGAAAATATTAATAAATAAGGATTTCAAAGAAAGCTTCTTGAATTGAATTGCTTTTACTCAAGAGTTACAAAACATTTCTCTTTAACTGATGCTTGAGATAACATTTCGTAAATAGACTTTTATTGCTCGAGTAGTAAAATACGAACATTATTTAGAATTAAGTAGACATTGCCAACATACGTTTTCATCTGGTAAACAACTCTAAAGAACTTTTTATCGCTATAAATGAACACAATTCATTGTACAAGACGATAAAGATAAAATCAAACAATAACTTCTTTACTAATTTATATCTACGTATTTTTAACGTAAGCGATATTGCATTAGATATGACTTTTGATTTCTGAAAATATCATTCATAATTTTATAGAATTTTTCAAATATTTAAAATGAAAAAATAGAGTGAGATTTTTAAAAAATACATATGAATGTTATTTCGTTAAAAAAAAATTAAGCGTGAATTATTTTTACTACGATATCGCTTGAATATCTAAATTAATACAAAAAAATAATAATTGTTTTTAAAATATTAATACCAGTCGACCCCCCTATAACACTGTTGATTATTCCGTTTTATACGAATTCCATGTTGTACGAGTCACTTAGATTTTACAAATACGTGTGCCGGGCTGTGAACGGCTCACGTATTTGTAAAATCTAAGTGACTCGTACAACATGGAATTCGTATAAAACGGAATAATCAACAGTGTTATGGGGAGTCGACTTGTACAGTAGTTGAAATACAGTGAATCATCATATACTCGTTCGCGTTATCAAAACTTTAAGTCCACAGATTAAAAAGAAAAAAAAATCACAATTTACTTAAATAATAAGATAACAATTTCATAATATTTTATCTTTAAACTTATACTATAAATATCGATATTAGGGGCCATCCATAAATTACGTAACTCAGTTACGGATGGGTGGATATGCAGGTAACCGTTACGAAGCGTTATAAGGGAATGGTAGTGCTTACAAAGACGTTATGTAATAATAGGATCTTCGAATCCACTGGTGTTGTTTGTTATATGTGTAAGAATTAAGCTTCCAGTAGTTTATTTGCTAACGACAGCTTCTCAGATTTGGCTATAACTTTCGTTTCTAATTTGCCAAAAAACGAACAGGAAAGAAAATGTCGCATAGCAAACAGTACTGTTTATATCACTGCTTTGTACTGTACGTTATAAATGTAATTAATATAATAACTTAGCGTCCGGTATCCCGTGTTGTGTATTATTCCTTAGCACAATTAAACTTCGAAATTGAGAATATGAGTTGTTACGTAAGTTTGGAAGTACTGTATGTGCGACAGCGTTACGGAGCATTGAAAGGGGTGGGATGGAAAATGAAGAGTATAACATTGTGTTACGTAATGTATGAACAATCCTTTACCTAAACAAAATTGAATTATAAAATTTTGTATATTTAAATCATTAAAAAACAGCAAAGTAATATTGCTTATAAATTTACGTTATGCATTCAAATTTCATTCTTTTCTAACTTAGTTTTTAAACGTGACATAGCGGAAATATATAAAACAGTTTCATCGTTAATAATTCACGATTATTATAAGATATCAGCAATTTTTAATAACTACAAATTAACATTATTATTCTTTTTTTTGCAGAAAGTTTAACTATTTAACACAAATTTTAAGAGAAAAATTTATTTCAATCTGATATAAAAAATAAAGTTAATTTTCAACTTTTCTATACATATAAATTTATTAGTGCAATGACTATTTGGATAAATTCAAGTGTTTGAAATTTTAATTTATAATTTTGTTTATATAAAAGTATAGCCTATATTACTTTCTAATGTAATAACATTAATTTTTATAAATTTTTAAATTTACAAAATTAATTTTTACCATTCAAAAAAATGACTCAATATGAAATTCTAACAATGAATTTGTATACTTTTTGTTATTATTATTTTTTTTTTAAATTGGAGCAATTCAAATGAATTAACTAATTAAAACAATTAATAGAATTAGTCGACCTGAGAAACATTTTTATTTATCTTCACATAATTTCTGGATCATTTATACTTCAATATTTAACTTAATCTTAATTTCAAAATACTGTACTTGTATCTAAGTATATTTTCTAGCCTGATTAAATATTCATTAAAAAAAAAGTTAAAGATTTAAATAATCTAATGTTCTCCACAATCAAATTCTTATATAGATTTTATATTGCTTTCTAATTTATAAAAAAAAAAAATACTTATATAATAGGTATATATTTCATCCATATTTATATATAAATAATTCTTTTCAAATTGTAAGAATGGAAAGCAATTACTGAGAAAAATAAAACATGGCATTCTCACTTCAAACAAGTTTTCTTTCAATTATCTTTTATGAAAGGATGTCAAACAAAACAGGAAAAAAAAAATTTCTAGGAAAAAAAATATTATAAAAATAGGATGAGTTGTTTATGAAATTATTTCGAAATTAAACTGTAAACAGTGTAAGTAACTTTAAAAATTTTTACCTGTACATAACAAAATAATGTAATGAAAACCGGTAGAAGTTACTTTTAGGTAATTTATTATATACGATTACATATTCTATTTAACTAAAGTTAACTCCTACTTGAAAATCTTTAATTATTGATAAAAAATCATCAGGAAATTTCGAAAATAAATGAAAATTTAATTTATTCTCGTAAATTATAATGGAAAACAAGTTTTAATTATAAATATATTAAAAATTCTTCGATCTTGCTTATAATAACCATATGTCACTTTGACCTTACGATCGATCAAAGTCCGAAATTGATCAATTACTTACTTTTTCTAATTCTTTTTCTATGGCCGTTGCCCTTATAACTAGAGGTCCTCTCACTGCATATTGCATCTTCTTAATGTTAGGATTGATCGTGTCTAGAGTTAAAGTTTTCAGAGACATTTTGAAGCAGACGAACTCTGATATTCCCAATGCACTTTTCGTTAGAGGTATTGCGCGTGACCAAAACAACATGGCGGCCAAATGTTGCTAGGTAACAATACAATACACTAATACAGTTTAAATGCACAAATAGTCAATTATACGTAAAACGATAAGGGGAGGAATTGAACTATCAAAGATCTATATTAGTTACTATATTTAGAAACAAAAGAATCACTCTATTACGGCATGACATCTTATATTATGCCATCTGACGGATTTTAACATCTAAAAATAATAATTTTTATCAAATAATAAATTAAAGACGTATTAGTTTAAAAATTCATTTAAAAAAATTAATTTAGTAAAAAATTAAATAATAATAAAAATTATAAGTTAAATATAATGCCGATATTTTAATAAATATTTATATGTATCAATTGTTTATTGGATATTAATGTTTTACAAATAATAAATTTTATACTCATCGGAGTATAAATAAAATTAAAATGGAACTATGACACATGCATCGGTGTTTTTTCAACAACGAAAAATGTTATACATGTCACGCTAGGCTGGGCCCAAGTCGATTCAACTCGATTGAATTGTTGCCAGAAGTTATATAAATTTTGATAAATCGGAGCTGGCTTCATTCATTCCTTAATTGCGCAATGTTTTATTACATTTTAAATAAAAATTTAAAATAATATTATAACTTTTATAACATAAAATTATAAAAAATCGAAATAAAACTAAAAATTTTTTACACGCTCTTTTATAGCCATTTATAATATATTACAGTATTCAGATTTAAATTATTCGCGTGTGACATTGCAACTGTGCGAATTAAAATTATACGAGAACAATTTTCAAAGTTTCCTTTAATTTTTACATTATAATTGATATTTAGTTTAATTTAAATTGAAATTATTAATGAATTTTATATGAAGTACGAGAATCACGAGTTAAAATGTTTGGCTTTTCTACACAAGAAGTCCCTCTTTTTAAATCTCAAACCCATCGTGAGTTCTGCCAGGCTCATAATAAAAGAGCCGGAAAGTGAGAGACGAGGCCCTCATATTTGGTAGGCCCTACCCGCTCACGACAAATTCCTGTGGTTATCCGCCCGGATTTGATCACGGGCCCCGTAATGCGGTAGGGTGAGGCCTCTTAATAGAAAAGTAAATAGTAAAGTAATCGAAAATATACGTCTTATACCGCACATATAGATTTCGGGTATCCTTGGAATTGTCAATATACAGTACTTGTACTAATCTTATTATTACATGTAAGTTTCTATAAATCAATAAGGATTCAACATTATCCTACAAGGAAAAATAAATAAATAAATAGAAAAGAATATAAAATAATTTACGTTTACTAAATAATAAGAGAAAGTAAAGTAATCGAAAATATACGTCTTATACCGCACATATAGATTTCGGGTATCCTTGGAATTGTCAATATACAGTACTTGTACTAATCTTATTATTACATGTAAGTTTCTATAAATCAATAAGGATTCAACATTATCCTACAAGGAAAAATAAATAAATAAATAGAAAAGAATATAAAATAATTTACGTTTACTAAATAATAAGAGAAAGTGTCACGGTATATTAACATCAAACCTGATTATTATCCTTTCAAAGAATTTTTTTTAAAAAGGAAATGGCATTTAATGGAGAATTACGCTATACTAAGAACAGAAATCAATACTTGACATCATTTAATATTTTTATATAAAATCTTAAAAAATTATAACATTTTCTTATCAATAATTGGACAGTTTATTAATAAATATAAAATTATAAAATAATAATAATAATAAATAAAAAGTAAGTAATTATTTTATACACGCAATTTTTTTAAGTTTCGGTTATTTGTTATATTTTTATTTTTTAATTCTTTATGACTGTGGTCATTAAGAAGGCCTTTTACAATACCCATTGTAGGTCCACAATCGGAGAAGGACTATCAGGGTCTCAGAGGCCTAGGAATGGAGTGGGCCCTATTGCCTCTTAGCAGATTCCTTTAATTTTTTTTTCTGAGCAAATAAGAAAAATGCCTCTTTATTAATCTTTATTAATAATAAAAAACAGTCTTAAATATTTTATTTTCTGTTAGTAAAAATAACGTTAATTTTATAGGGATAGGAACCACTTTTTGCCCCAAAATTTTCTGCCAACCCTGAAAAATATCCTCATTTTTACCCTTTTGAAGACGACCTAAGGACTACACCCCGAAAATCCCTCGGGTTTTTTAACTGTAGGGTTCGTTTCCGGATTTCGTTTAGTATAGAGGAAATTACTTAATTAAATCGCTTGGCCATCCGGCCATGCTAAAATTAATTTAAAAGTTTGTATTTTTATTTATAAATTATATTGTATAATATATATTTATATCCAATAAAATTCCTTAAATTCATCTTCAACATATAAAACTAGACTTAAAAGAAAAAATGGTTACTATACGTCCTCTTTTATCCGGACACGTTCTCTTTTTCCACGTAAAATTTTTAGCATGGTAAATAATTGTATTATTTAAGATTATATATTTATATTATATTACTTTTTATCAACAGGTATTTTATTTCTTTGTTTAATTAAATAGAATAAATATTATAAATTAACTAAAACGTTTAAAAAGTCATATTCGAAATATTTAAATTATTTATTTGTATATTTATAATCCTCAAGAACCTTCTAGCTATGAAACTAAAAATACTATAAGATCATGTACACTCTCAAAAAATTTTTAAAAATAATTTAGTGACATTATAGCCTTTGCCAAAGCACTCCTCTAGGAAATTGGCAAGTACAGTACAATAATATTGAAGCTGATTTGTAAACACTAACTCATTAAAAAACTGAAATAATAGAATTTATCAGTATATTAACATATTCAATATTAAAATATAATATAAATATAATGAAAATTAAAATTTGCTAAAATGTGGAAGAAAGGAAAACAAGGAGATCAATTTGAATTTTCCTCACCTTTGGTTAAAATGATTATTGATCAAAGGGAATGTTTTCACACGGTTATGAAAAGCATTGTAGCTTTATATACTAATTAATGGAGCTTTATTTTCTCTAATTAAAATATAGTGTAGTGGTAACATCCGGGATGTTTTAATACCGGCCACGAATTTCGAATTAGGAAACGACAAATATCTGAGTAAAAGTCACCCACCGGTGGACTAATGAATAAAATCACAGTTGGTCGTGGTTTAGCGTGGAGTTTTCCGAGTTTTCTTCACCTTTTTAACACCTAAACAGGGACCAGTTTCATTTAGAAAGTCCTTCTTCTTCGGCAGGTTTCCAAGTGTCGAGTTGCCACATACAAATAAACTAAATCAAAGCAGTAAAAGGTGTCAGTGTCACTATGGAGAACTCGGACTGAAATATTAGTAGATGCTCTAGTCTGATTGTTCTTTAAAATTTGGCCATCATTATTGTGAGCCAAGCCCAATCTATAATGGACACGAGAAGCACCCTCTTAATTAATAACCGTAGAAAGAATAGAGGTTTTAAAAAAATGTTACCGCAAAGGACATTAAGAATTCATTTTGGACTTGGAGCTCAGAATGAAATGGGGATTCTTCATATTTTGAATTTTATAATAGAATTGTAAGTGATCAGAATTCTTCCAATCTCTGAGAATAAATGGCAAAGGAATTTCAATTCTAATAATATATGTCTGTAGGCAGTGGAGTCGCTGAGTAGTTAGTTTTGGAGCGATGTACGACAAAAATAGCCGACTCAGTAAATAAAATTCCCAATTAATATTTGTACACGTTAACCGCTTGATCTTAATTAATAAGAGACGAAATAATCGCGACTTCGAATTATCCGAGATTTACATATTTCTGTACAAAATGCTAAATATCTCGTAACTGATGGAATTTATTAAGCAAAAGGAACATATCTACGTATACAGAACGCTATTTTAGTTAGTTAATAATTAATAAACTGCAGGTTGCCAGATAGGTTTTATAAAAAGTAAAGCAGAATTCCTCGAAACGTAGACCAAATTATTTTTAAAGTGACGCAAACGTAATTAGTGGCCCATTGTAGCAGCCTAGCGCCCTACAAATATCTCTTTTTGCTTCTCGTAGCCCAATCTTGCAATTCCGAACACAATTGTATTTTATGAGAGAGAAAAAAAACGGTAGTCCATGGGTATGTAGTCTCTTATGATAAACTCTAAGTAATTTTCCTCTGCTCAGCCAAGTGGCATTACAGAGTACAAAGAGACTATGTCTTAATCATACGCTTGGTCTGATACCCAGCAGCTACTGGGTCTTTTGGACTCTTTTAAGTCGAACTTGAGGTAAATGCTCGGGCTCTGACTCTGACTCCAGAGTAACCCAAGAGGTGACCACCAACCTTCATCGCCTTTCTCGCTTTCAAGTCCAACCCTCTTACATGGACATACGTTTTTAGTGCAGCCTGTTCTGCACATAGAGTTGTCTACCAAAGAGAGACCAACTCTTAGTAAAGGTCAGCGGGGTCCCCTCCCCTAGAAAAGGGGGCCCTGCCAAGTGCGTCCACTGAGCTTATAGGTCAAAGAGACCTATTACTTTTTTCAACAATTCCTTTAGTTTCTTTAAGTTTTCTTTACTAGCTTTCTTTACGTTCGAAGTACTTGTTCGGAAGGCTTAAACCAGTCGACTTGGTCAGCCCCTCTGCGGAAGTCCTCAGTAAGAGGATTGTCAAGTACATAGTGCTTCGCGTCGCTACGAGGACACTCACAGGAGCAGCTACCATCTCCTTGTCCGAACTTGGATTTGAAGTGGGGAAACCTCCCGTGTCCGGTCAGTATTTGCATCGTTAGCCAATTACAACAGACTGGAGTACGGCCAACTTCAGACACGAAGGCATAGGTTGACCTATCTACTGTACTTTGAGTCCAGCGCTCTTGCCAGTATGTCATTGATCGTTGCATTAGAGTACCACCCAACGAGAATGGTCGAACCCTCGACCATCCTCGTTAGGTTTATACTTGAAGAGAATTATAGTTCAATATAAAAATCTGCAAGGAAAATGTATCTATCACATTGTCTCAGAATTACAACTCTAGTTCATTTCGTTTCAGAGAAATTTAGATGGATTTAAGACAACACAACACTTGAGCCATCTGCCAAATAAGAGTACCACCTGGGAAGGCTTTCTATGGACAAACCGCTTCTTCTATTCATACTTGTGAAGGAAGCTCGGAAAACTCCACGTTTCCAGGTCGATGACAAGGCGTCAACCCGCGATCAACTAGCAGCGTAATTTATGAAAAGGCTCATTAATGGACGAGTACGCACTCGTCCATTAATGGTCCTTTTGATAAATTAATAGGGATATTAAGGAAATAAATGAGAGTTTAAGTGATTAAATAGTAGGAAATTTTCTTCAATAAGTGCTCCGAATTTTCATTAACACATAGTGCTTTAAAGATTACACACAAAACTTTTTAACAAAGTTTTGTGTGTAATCTTTAAAGCTATTATTTCGAAATATTTTATTTATTTAAGTTAATTTTTTTGCTAGAACTGTGGGTCTTTATGTGGTATATTTTGCATATTGTTATTTCCTTATAACAGAAAGTATTTCCTAGAAAAGAGCGCTACTTTCCACTTGTAAAAGTTATAACTATTATAGAAAAATCTTATGAGTATTGCATTGTATAGAGTAATAAAAAGTAAATTATCCACAAAAGTTTAAATCAATAGTTAACATTCAATTTTTAAATATAAATTTGGTCAAAAGTTTAATAAGGGATATCTTTTTACTAAAGAAAAAAAAGCCAAATATAAGTAACATAAGATTTTGTATTGATGGAATGCAATTTCATTTGAAAAGGAATCAATAACTGGGAAAATTTTGAATAATTTATTCACAATATATCTGCATTTTTGATTTACAGTATGGTCTTGTTTTATGTTAGAGTTGCTTATTAGCAGATGGTAAATCTACTCCATTCCAAAAAGTCCCAGGTAATTTCCTAGGTATACAATCATTTACAATTAATAGAAAAATATTAAAATGTGTTTAAAATGTTTTACTTTTTACTATAATGAATTACAATTTAGCCCATTTCTTAATGTACAGATCAAAATTTTATAATACCATAATCAGTACATACTTGAGAAAAATACATGCAAGCCACCATACTTAATTACAGTGAGTAGCTTCCGAAGGAGAACAGAAGCCGAAGAAGCAGGATTTGCCGAATTTGGTGTCAGATTCATCGACAGCATTATATTCATTAATAATCAGAATCATCTCTGTGCATCTAACCTTAATCTAACTACTTCCTCTATGTGAAAAGACCTTACCGTGCTTATTTTCCTAATGATTGTGAAATTATAGAAACTTTAGCAACTAAACACATCATATTTTAGATATCAATCAACCAATAAATAACATGTGCCAATAGTGTCAAAATAAGTGTATTTATATTCTCAAAATTCTAAATGGTAAATTCAAAAGTGGATAATTTAAACTGTAGTTGCAGTGTATTAAAGGAATCTTTCAATGTTTACTCTATTCTCCTCATTGTTTTATGGCCTTTTTATTATTCTGACAAGAACAAAAACAATGTAAATTTTGTTAGGATTTCTTATCTATGTGTATATTTGTGCATGTTTATATATATATACATTCAGACAGACTAGATTCTGTAGGAAACACTGAAGTGACTTTAAAAATACTTTTATTTTCACAGGATAAAAACTTTCTAAAATAAAAAGAAAAAAAAAAATATTTTACAATATTTATATGTATTGTAGTATATACATTATTATAGTGCATATAAAACATATTATTTAACATAATTTTTATAAAAATATAACAAATACAATATTTAAATTTTGGATTTATAAAATTTCTATTTTTAATAAATTAATCAATAGCATAACTACTGCAAAATGCTATCAAATATTTATTGAAAAGACTTGATTGTTCAGAAAACTGAAAACTGTACTTATAAAAAACATATGGAAATAATATAATTCTGTGTTAAGAGAAAAAGTTTGTTTCTTTTTTTGTATGTAGGCCTAAGATTGTAGTTATGCTATTAATTACATTATTTTTTAGGTAATTATTACGATTATATTTTTCATTATTTTTAATTCGAAATAATAAAGTAAAAGAAAACCAATTCAAGTAGTAATAGTGCTAAAATATATAGAATAATATGATAAAATAAGTAATTAACAGATGCATAAATTAATGAAATAACTGAACTATAAAATAGAATTTCTAATGTTCTGTAATGATCGACACTTGATGCAAATCCCTGAAGGAGGCCAAAAATGTTCAATTTGTATTTAATTCACATACACATTATTTGCTGGAAGTATGTGTGTAAGGTATGTAGTTTTAATAACTGAGCTACTTAAAGAGAAGTTATAAATGCAAAAAAGTAATAATAGATGTTTGTTTACTATATAGATAAATGCATTATCTAAATAAAAATAACTTCAAATCAATCTAACTTTACAGGTACCAAATGTAAAGTGACAACACAGCAAAGAAAAATTTTATTTAGACTATACATATCCTTTGATTAACGTGATTAATTAATCCCTCAATGCTACCACATATATGAAAACCACATCAATTATAGTATGTTGTTAAGTAAAGACAGTTGATAAAACTCATTAAATAAAAATTTTGCCACGTACATAAAGGGACTGCCTCAATTAATTTCATGCATTAATCAAATCCCGCATTAAGCAAGGGATACCTGTATACATTTGTAAACATTAATTTCTGTGTAGTTATTACTTTTTATTCTTGAAAATAAATTTTGAATTTAAATTTCATTTTTCCTCAAGAAATTAATTTATGATAAAATTTTATATGTTAAGAAAAATCTTAAGATTTACAACATAAAGCAAGAAAAAATGTATACAAAATGTTATAAAGATTTAAAAGAAAATTCTTAAAAGACAAACAATAAACTGATTAATATGTTTCATTCTAACGTTATATGTTTTTGATGACGTGAAAATTGAAAGGCACATACGTGAAAGATAAATTAATTTAATACACAGAATAAATAGAATATATATGAATATCAGAACTGATACTACAACAATATCATAAGACTGCAAAAATAACAATTTAGATTGACTAAAAATAAAATAATATAAGAAAATAGCTAACTAAAGAAATGCCATTAATTTAAAACATATTTATCATCAAGAATATTTTTTGTACATAATAAAATTTAAAATATTTACTGAAGTTAAATCAATAATAGCAATTAACAAACTGAAAATAATGATAATAATTATCAAATTTAAAATGAAAATTATCCGAAACAAATGTTTGAGCATTACATCACAATGTTAATGAGTTTAACTATACCAGTCGACCCCCCCTATAACACTGTTGATAATTCTGTTTTATATGAATTCCGTGTTATACGAGTCACTTAGATTTTACAAATACGTGAGACGTTCAAAGCCCGGCACACGTATTTGTAAAATCTAAGCGAGTCGTACAACACGGAATTCATATAAAACGGAATTATCAACAGTGTTATAGGGGGTCAACTGTACACAAGTGAATTAGCATCAAATATCAACAAAAAATTCTTTAAACTAAAATATTAGAAAGTTCTCTAATGTACAGAATAAACACAAATATTTGAATTTCCTCATTGCTGACAGCCAGCAAACTAATTATAATATATGACATTTAAATACAGAGAATGATATATTTTACGTTACCACTGTCAAATACTGTATATTCACAATCTGACGACACAAAAATGTTTAATATTAATTTTCAACAAAATTAACTTGTATTTTAGCAATAATCATATATTTATATTAACACACTGATATAAAAATAAAATATATTAATTAAAAGTAATATGTAGAGAATAAGAAAAGATATCTTAATGCAATTATTTACTGTGAAACAAATCACAGATTTATTTATAAACAAGAGAAATGTGATATGGAATATTATTTCACAATATTTATTAAAATAAATAATTTTGTAAACACATATATAGAATTCTTCAGTTAATTAAATTTTTAAATATACTGTTGCATAAAGGTATTTATATAGCTCTTTTCATTATTAGGACAGAATAATACAATGAAATTAAATTGCATAAAAATGGAAAGAAGTTCTGATTAATGTAAATGAGGTTAACTAAATTATAATAAAAATATGTAGTGGAATTGTTTAAATAAAATTTTATATTTTAAAATAAGATATTCATTTTTGGAGAATATTTTTGTTATCAAACAAATAATTGTTACTTATTATGTTTTAATAATACATTATTTCGAATTTAAAATATTAAAGAAATGACTGAATAACTGGTTGCTTATATGGATATTTTGAAGATGGAACGTGACCACAAGTGGGAGTCGAATTATTTTGGATGAAACATGTTATTCCATTAATTTCTAAACGATTTAAATTACGAGATTTACTTCTTAATTCATCGATAGTAAATGAATATTCTGGATTTGCAAAATCACCTTCGAGAGGCGGGTTCTCGGGATAAAGATCATCTCCTGAAATTAAGAGTAAAAATAATATAAATGTTTTTTAGTATAACAGATTGCAAGTAACAATTTAATCATAATTTGTAATTGTACAGTAATTACTAATACAGTTTTTATACACCAATTTGGATTTAATTGTTCAAGATCAATATATGAAGTTTTCTATCAGATATTATACTGTATATTAATAATAAAATTATTAAAATCAGTTGTATTTTATGTTATTATTTTAAAAATATAAGTTTATACAATGCTTAAATAATAAATTGTAATAAATTGAATTTTACTCTAAAGAGTAATATAGAGTTATTCTTGTAACTTTATAAGTCCGAACATTTCTTCATTAATACCATTAATTCTAATCTATCATCTCAATAAAAACTAGTAACAAATTCTTTTGTTCTATTTACAATTTTATAATTTCTCAATTGAATTTGAGAAAATTAAAGAAAATTCTATTAATAGAATGAAAATTTTATGAAAGTAATTTCAAAATAAAAATTTGACAGTAAGATTTATTATATTACTACTATACAAAACTTATTTACCAGGAAGAACTGAAATTGCACCATCCGTAGAAGAAGCAACAACTGGCAACCAACGTTCTATTCCTCTGCATTCTCTTTTTTTCGAAAACTGATCCAATTCCTTTATTTTTTTAAAATTCAAAAGCCTTGATAATTCATAAATTTGAGGTGGTGCTAAGAAAACTGATCCATTTCTATTTTCTTCTAAAATTTCTTCAGGTGTACACCACTAAATATAGAAGAAAATTTTCTGAGACTTAAAATTAATAGTAAAAAAAATTTATTCTGTAAGTATATGATAATTGATTTTACAAGAAAAATATTTTTGTAATTTTTTAAAGAACAGTATACAGTTAAGTGCTTCTTATTGTAATTGCAAATATTATCATCAGTTGTTTGATATCAAAACAAACATGCCCTAAAATAATATAAATCAAATAACAATACAAAACTTTATTGTAATCAGAAATTTGCTTATAGAGAAATTGCATTAAAAAACTTACAAACAGAAGTCTAATATTCAATCATCAAACTTCAAACTTTTCACTACAGTTAATAATTAAATATGAACTATTCTGTTATTATGCCTGACATTAACCGATCTATAATCATTCTTTATTCACTGAAAATTATTCATATGATAAAAACTCTTAGTTTCTGTGGGATGATTGCCATTAATTTTAATATAATTTTCCTAAAATCTTCAGCAATTTGTCCTTTTTGTTCTTCAAAGACATGTTAATTTGGCTTTGTCTTTTTAGTAGTCTTCTCTCAAGTATTTGATAATTCAAATTTCAACCTGTATCAACTTTAAAGATGGAGAGACGATTGAGCAGGTGTGGAGATATCTATTCGAGGAATTCAAACGGGGACAAGTGGAGGGGTAAATGTGATATGCGCAATATTTACATCTCAGACAACATCGTTCTAACGGTCAAGGGGAGACAACACTTAGTCAGTGCTTGAAGAAGACCTCGGTGGAGGTCGAAAACGTTAGTGGATATTGTAACGAACACAACACTGATAAAGGTTTTTTGTGGACAGTTATAATTCAAATTTATCTCAAAAACTATCAATGTGAATAAAACCTATGCTCCAGGCAGTTAGATTTGTATTGGATGTTCTTCATAATATAGAAAATTCATTGTATCTACTCTTCAAAATAAATAATAATTATTATTATTGCTTTACAGCTTTTAAACATAATGCTTATTAAAAAAAAAAGCAATTTAAGTAGGTCTATTGTGATTGTATATCAATAACTATAAACAATTAAACTACTTATTCAGGAAAAAAAATATTTTTCTATTTCTAACTCTTGGAGGTAGTACAATATGAGCAGTATGACATTATTCTATTAATAAAAGTGCCATTAAAACATTCCAAATATGCTATCACAATACCATTATCTAGAATATCTGGATAGATTACAAATATTAAAGTCTGTTAATGGATTCTTCTTATAATTTTTATCTTGGACAATAAGCTGCTTAAGGCACACCTTGATATTCATAAGGCATTGAAAATAATTCACATTCCTGAATGATCAGAATGTCAATCAAACTTGAAAACCAATATTGTTATTCTATGCTTTTATACATTCTTCTTCCAATGAAAAATTAGAAAGGAAATTTTTATAAATAAATTTATACAGATCTTGGGAGATTTTATGGACAGTTTTGTACAGTTTAAGTGAAAGAGAAACACCATAAATGTTTAATTAATCAATGTTTATAAAGCTAACTTTATTTGTTTGGTTACAAAATGAGTAACCAAATAAAGTTAGCTTTTCAATAACTGATAATATAATATGATGATTTAATGTATTAGCTTATAATATAATCTTTGTACATTTGTAGCTCTGTACAATCACTTTTTATTTACAATTATAAAAAAATATAAAAAAAAAGTAAAAACAAGTTTGTTTGTGAAAATTTGATTAACATTNACATGCATTTCTATGTCAACCAAATTTGAATTCAAATAAATGTTTAATCAATGTTTATAAAGCTAACTTTATTTGTTTGATTACAAAATGAGTAACCATTCAATAAAGTTAGCTTTTCAATAATTGATAATATAATATGATGATTTAATGTATTAGCTTATAATATAATCTTTGTACATTTGTAGCTCTGTACAATCACTTTTTATTTGTGAAACATGCATTTCTATGTCAACCAAATTTGAATTCAAATTTTTCTTAGAATAATCCATAAAATTTTAGCTTTATATTGATTAGTTAACTGATTAGCTGCTATGTTTATAGTAATTTTTGATTTTCAATTCATTTATATTCAATAAAATAAATTGTTCCCATGTTAAGATCCAGTAAAAATTGACAAGTTTCATTACTGACTTATTACAGCTAGTAAATAAAATGGCTGGAGTGTTGGTTTGCTCCTGTAATTCAGTTACTTACAGGTTGGGACTAGTGGATGGCTTGAGGTGGGAAGTACACCCGAATGTTGTACTATGTCGATCAGATGTCTGCACTAAGGACGATGTCAATATGATGACCAAACGGTACCTAGGGCCACCATGTTGCCTAAGGAGGAGTGAACTGGCCCAGGGGAGAAATGCAGCAGGCAAAAGCTCCCATATTGTATAGTAGTGGAACAAAAAAATATAAAAAAAAAGTAAAAACAAGTTTGTTTGTGAAAATTTGATTAACATTGATTTTATAGCACATCAAATGAAAATCTGACCAGCTATTGACAGAATTTTGAACATGTAATGACTTTGATCTGTTGAGCGTTTGATTGTGTAAGGATTTTCACATGTCAAAATACTGATCGAATTCCAGATAATATATTGTCATCTGACTTATATAAAATAGACTATATATACTGTAAAAAAATGGAAATAATTTAAATACATTTTTTATAATACTTTTTCAATATTAAAAATTTGATTATTGTAAGAATATATGTGTTGTAATTATCACTCCAAAATATTTACTATTTCATATTTGCATTTACAGTGGTACCTCAGGATACGAAATTAATCCATTCTGAAACTGAGATCGTATAATGAAAATGTCGTAAGGTGAATCATTTTTCCCCATATGATTACATGTAAAACCAAATAATTCGTTCCAACACGAAAAACACACTCAAATTAAAGCTAAGTAAGACATTAAAAAAAAACTATAGTAAGGAAAACACTGAAAAATGCATTTTGTAGTTGTAAATGTATAAATAACCATAATAGAATAATAATTGATAAAAAAAATTGTAGTTTTATTTGCACTTTACCTTTGAGGATAGACGACGGTGGAGGTGTAAACTGGTGGCGGAAGAGAGGGAGAAGGGAAATGATACTAAAACTTAACTTACATAACATAATGTAACAATAACTTAAAAATAACTTAACACTAATTTTTTAACTTTTCTGTTTTATCTATTTTTTAAATTTTTTATTCACTGCTTTTTGCTTTCTTTCCTTCACTTACACCAGCACTTTCACTAGATAGAGGTCGCTTGGTAAAATATCTATCCAAAGAGGTTCGGCTTTGCCTACTTTTTAAAATGTTTCTAGAATGACTTAGGCAAATGTCATTACTCCGAGCAGCAATACGGCCAGTGTGAACCTTATTGGGGTGTTTCTTTTCAATAAAATCAGTCACTTTCTGATAATATCTCAAGATTTCCTTTATCGAGCGAGATCCTTCCAAGACGAAGCAAACACGCGGACTGAGACCGATGAACAGAAGTGAATAAAAAATGGCGCTGCAAACTAATCTAACGTCATATGGTGAGTTTTTGTTCGTATCATGGAGCAAAAATATGTTAGAATTTCATGTCGTATCCTGAAAATTTCGTGTGCTGGGGCGTTTGTATCCTGAGGTACCACTGTATAACTGTTGATAATCTTTACACAGTTTGCAAAATAAAAACAAAGTACTAGAAATAATTTCTATTTCATTTTGAAACTAATCTAGTGTAACTTTTTAGATTAGTCCCCCCTAATCTGTGATTATAATTAATTTTTATGTCAGCAATAAATTATAATTAACATAAAACATATTTTATCTAGTAAGTTTAAAAGCTATAAACTACTTTTAGAGACAGGATCATCAAGAGGGAAGCTAGAATGTTTACCCAGGCCTAAAGAAAATTTAAGGGCTTATAGTAATTCCAACTCTTATAAAGTTAATGTTATTTTTACTAAGAGAAAATAAAATCTTTAAGATTACTTTTAATTAATGAAGAAACATTCTACATACTGTATTTCATTTTTTCAAAAAAACAAAAGACTAAAGGGTCCTGCTAAGAGGCAAAATGAGCTATTTTATACAAGCTCTCAATGGTTAATTTAGGTAATCTGTTTTCTATTAATGTTATGAAATGAATTTTTGCTAATGCTATTATAAATGTAGAATTATTATTGTCAGATAATTATAAAATATATAATTATTATTCATTTAAATTTACAAGAAACAATATAATCCAATAAATAAATGCATATTGAATATTATAATGTTAAAATATATTTTCATCTTAAAATATTTACCTTTATTTCTGTAACTTCAGACTGATCCGCCCAAGCTGCTGGTATTTTAGAAAGGCAGCAAACGTAGAATATAGTATCATATCGACGATGTCCAACATTCGGAGTTAACCAATTCCACCATTCCTGTAAACACCAAATATTTGGACAAACTTTATTTTCCAAGCAAAGATCTATAAAGAAACTTGCATTATTATGGACTTTATCTCTCCACATTTTTAAGTCTAAGTCTTTTGCGGTATACACAGACGGTTCCTTATTTTCATCTCCAGACGAAGTTAAAAGCAAAATTCCGGTTTCTTCAAACGTCTCTCGAATGGCAGCTATACGCATCGTTAAATCAACAGGAAAATGATCATTTTTTGAAATATTAGCTTTACTAAGCGTAACCGAATTCTCAAACATAGGAGGTCTCGGTCCCGTTATGGAAGAGGAAACTTGCATAAGTTTTTCATTACTAATACCGGCATTATTAAACACAGTCCACCATTTTGTCGAAAAATCAGATAACTCTACCATTCCACCCGGAAACACATACGCATTTGCCATAAAAGAACTGAGTCCGCTTCTCTTTAGCATCAGTAAACGATAATCAAATTTTGATGGATTAAAGTTCCTGGTATGCGCCATCAACATATTATTCAAATCTTTGCCCATCGTTTCCTGCAGAGATGGTTTGGCAGCAAAAATAACACTCGAAGCCTCTCTCCAAGAGTACGAAGTCATTGTTGCTAGAAAAAAAAAAATTATTATTATTATTAGGACAGTAATACAAGTAATATAAGAATTAATTAAACATTTCATATGCTGTAATTATCATTGCTGTGTTTAATTAATAACAATAAACTAAACAATTGATTAATTTTATAAAAAGATATAGATAATCTATAACCTGATATTGATTTGATATTGTTTGCAAATAAATGTGTACTTTTCAATGTCAATTACCAATCATAGATTAGAAAATACCTACACACGAACACGTTTTCCATCTTGAACGTATTAATTCGTTTGTTAAATAACATAGATATATTTTCATGGGCCGATCGAATGTATTTTGTAAACAGCATACTACTAATTAATGAAATTTTATCAATTATAATAAACAAAAATCATCATTAAAACGTAATAAGAGAGAAATTATATTTGCAACATGTGTCCAATTCTAAGCAACACAGCTGATGTCACTGTTGCCACTTTTATCATATTCTTATATATATATATATATATTTAATATAAATATTTTCATACTTCATTANACCACATGCATAAATTTTAAGGAGGAGATGCTTTTGTCGATGGCCTGGCAAGAGTTGATACATAGCACGCTTTAACCGCTCGTTATAACTGAGAAGGCGGACATGTCACGCATGCGCATCGGATAATTTTAAAGCATTGTTCGAACTCAAGAACAAACTTATTTGAACATCGTTCGTTAATGGCTTTCGTTAACGGCATTCGTTAAATTCAAAGGCATGCGCGACGTAGAATTTTAAAAGAACTATTCGATCGCAAGAACGAAATTATTTGAACAACATTCATCAATCGAATTTTACGAGCTAAAACCTGATGAAGAGCCCAGAAGGGGTTCGAAAACGTTTGTTTTTTTTTTTTTTTTTTTATGATTAGTCGATCGTTCCACACCGTAAATTGGTTCAGTGTTTGTGTTTGATATATAGGTGTGGTGAGTAGTGAGTTTTTTGTTTATTATTATTATATTTTT
>NW_019384893.1:385622-393804 GCF_000671375.1 Centruroides sculpturatus
CATTAGTTATTTTAAAAAAATAATAATTATATATATTTATTTATTTTTTCATTATATTTATATTTTTTTTCTTTCCGTCCTGTGAGACTAAAAAAATTTTTTTATAAAGCCCATTTATGGGTTGGGCCGGGCCTATAATGGAGAGGCCAGGTAATGAGGAATGGCCAACTCTCAAAAAATTCACGGAGTTTATCGATCAGGGATCCGAATTCTTTGCCGGGTCCCTCAGCTGACACCTTAATTTGCCCAAATATCATTAAACAATTAATAGAAATTTAAATTATTATCTGATTGAATTTAAAAAAAATTACAGGAATTTATCACGGGCGGCCGATTCCGTCCCCATTCCTCATCATCCGGTGGTGAAATGTTTAGGTTAACAATTGAATGCACAGAGATAATTCTGATTATTATCTCTGTACGAAATTGTAAATTGTGTACAGTAGAAGAATAAAGAATTTTTAAAATGTGTTAGATTGGTCACTCGGTGTAATAAACTCTTACGTAAGTTAAGAAAGTACCGTTCGGAAATGAAAAACTCCAGTTGTGATGTGGAAAATTAAATGGTTATAGACTTTTCACAGGCTTTTACAATCTTTCCAATTGATATTTTGGAGTAAGATTGTACGACATTATCTAAGTTTAAAGTAATTCAACGTAAATGCCGAGTTTCCTAATAATTGGACGAACGGTCTAAGTGTGTATAGCGAACAAACAAACAAACATCCTCATTTATATATATATAGATAAACGTGTAAAAGAAGCACTGGTAGATTATTCATCTGTTGATCTATTGAACAGAAACCTATAAAAAACTTAGGCGCCGAAGATGACTTTAGAAGCGATCTGCCCGGACAAGAAGGTCAGATCGCTCCTATTACCTTACCGCCAGATCACTCCCATTGTGAGCCTGGAAGAATCCACGATGGATATGATAAGAAAAAAGGTCTCTTAATGCCCACAGGAAGGAAAAAATAAAAATAAAATGACAATTTTTTTTTTTTATAAATAAAATTTTAAAGATTTGATTATAGAAAAAAAATCCAATAATAAGTTGCTTAACTTTTCCGGCAATATTAGGTGGCACCATCTATTATGATATTTTATTAAAAATTTGTTTATATTTTTAACTATTATAAAATGACAAAAAGCTTAATTTTGAGAGGAGAAATGGGTTTTATAAAAATTTATAAATGATAATAAAACGTAAAATCGCCTTTAAGTCTGACCTTACTGCAGATACACACGACTCCCTTTATCTCTCCACCCCTTCGACCTGGACGGACGGGATGGCCGAGAGGTCAAGGTGTCAGCCTACCGCTCTGGGGGACACGGGATCGAATTCGGACGGGTGGAAAAATCCCCGGGGATTTTTCGGATATGTCGGCCTCCAGCTGCACCATTGTGCACCTGGCCGAACCCATAATGGGCTTGCTAAATGAGGTCCTCTTAGTGCCCACAGGACGGAAAGAGTTAATTAATCTTTAGTTCGATACAAGTATCTTTTATGAACACGATAAAGTAAAGTCTTTTCGCACTTATAAAACACACTGAATCATAATATGTAATTTATCTTAATTACACGTCAAAGAAACAAGTTTTTCCTCTTTTACATTGTATGAAAACACTCATTACTTAAGTTTTGTAAACAGTAAATAAAGCTTATCAATATCCGTCATTAAAGTTATTTTTATATCTATATTATTACTCATTTTATTTTCCCTCATACTGATATAACGTACATTATATATTACCCTAAGCTTTCAGTTGTCTGTTCGAGATTAAGTTGAGAATTACACTTACAATCCCTACGTAATAGTCGAAGAATTAGAAGAATAATATTTACACACGTAAGTGGTATGTAAAAAAAAATTGTATAAGTACATAAGGGCAACAATAAGAGTCACGTGCTGCTCGCTTGCTACAGTTTGGCCACCTATTATATATATATATATATATATATTTATTTATTTTTTCATTATATTTATATTTTTTTTCTTTCCGTCCTGTGAGACTAAAAAAATTTTTTTATAAAGCCCATTTATGGGTTGGGCCGGGCCTATAATGGAGAGGCCAGGTAATGAGGAATGGCCAACTCTCAAAAAATTCACGGAGTTTATCGATCAGGGATCCGAATTCTTTGCCGGGTCCCTCAGCTGACACCTTAATTTGCCCAAATATCATTAAACAATTAATAGAAATTTAAATTATTATCTGATTGAATTTAAAAAAAATTACAGGAATTTATCACGGGCGGCCGATTCCGTCCCCATTCCTCATCATCCGGTGGTGAAATGTTTAGGTTAACAATTGAATGCACAGAGATAATTCTGATTATTATCTCTGTACGAAATTGTAAATTGTGTACAGTAGAAGAATAAAGAATTTTTAAAATGTGTTAGATTGGTCACTCGGTGTAATAAACTCTTACGTAAGTTAAGAAAGTACCGTTCGGAAATGAAAAACTCCAGTTGTGATGTGGAAAATTAAATGGTTATAGACTTTTCACAGGCTTTTACAATCTTTCCAATTGATATTTTGGAGTAAGATTGTACGACATTATCTAAGTTTAAAGTAATTCAACGTAAATGCCGAGTTTCCTAATAATTGGACGAACGGTCTAAGTGTGTATAGCGAACAAACAAACAAACATCCTCATTTATATATATATAGATAAACGTGTAAAAGAAGCACTGGTAGATTATTCATCTGTTGATCTATTGAACAAAAACATATAAAAAAACTTAGGCGCCGAAGATGACTTTAGAAGCGATCTGCCCGGACAAGAAGGTCAGATCGCTCCTATTACCTTACCGCCAGATCACTCCCATTGTGAGCCTGGAAGAATCCACGATGGATATGATAAAAAAAAAGGTCTCTTAATGCCCACAGGAAGGAAAAAATAAAAATAAAATGACAATTTTTTTTTTATAAATAAAATTTTAAAGATTTGATTATAGAAAAAAAATCCAATAATAAGTTGCTTAACTTTTCTGGCAATATTAGGTGGCACCATCTATTATGATATTTTATTAAAAATTTGTTTATATTTTTAACTATTATAAAATGACAAAAAGCTTAATTTTGAGAGGAGAAATGGGTTTTATAAAAATTTATAAATGATAATAAAACGTAAAATCGCCTTTAAGTCTGACCTTACTGCAGATACACACGACTCCCTTTATCTCTCCACCCCTTCGACCTGGACGGACGGGATGGCCGAGAGGTCAAGGTGTCAGCCTACCGCTCTGGGGGACACGGGATCGAATTCGGACGGGTGGAAAAATCCCCGGGGATTTTTCGGATATGTCGGCCTCCAGCTGCACCATTGTGCACCTGGCCGAACCCATAATGGGCTTGCTAAATGAGGTCCTCTTAGTGCCCACAGGACGGAAAGAGTTAATTAATCTTTAGTTCGATACAAGTATCTTTTATGAACACGATAAAGTAAAGTCTTTTCGCACTTATAAAACACACTGAATCATAATATGTAATTTATCTTAATTACACGTCAAAGAAACAAGTTTTTCCTCTTTTACATTGTATGAAAACACTCATTACTTAAGTTTTGTAAACAGTAAATAAAGCTTATCAATATCCGTCATTAAAGTTATTTTTATATCTATATTATTACTCATTTTATTTTCCCTCATACTGATATAACGTACATTATATATTACCCTAAGCTTTCAGTTGTCTGTTCGAGATTAAGTTGAGAATTACACTTACAATCCCTACGTAATAGTCGAAGAATTAGAAGAATAATATTTACACACGTAAGTGGTATGTAAAAAAAAATTGTATAAGTACATAAGGGCAACAATAAGAGTCACGTGCTGCTCGCTTGCTACAGTTTGGCCACCTATTATATATATATATATTTATTTTTTCAATAAAACTATCAGAAAACAATTTAGTGAATTAGAAGGTTCTTCCTCTATTTTATTATTATTATTTTGAAATAAACTTTTAATGGGTTGATTTTATAGATTCGAGTGTGATTTACTTTTCATTGACCCAAATGTCTAATCAAGTTTAGTGTTTTTTTGTTTTGTTTGAAACTAGTTACTCGGCATCAACCAAAGAAAAAATTTTAATTTATCTTCGATTTTCGTTTCCGGGTATTTCAATTTTTTTTTTAATGATATTAAAGAATAATACACAGATTTATTCACTCGTGAAATTATTATACATATATTTTTTATATTAAATATAATGATTTTTTAAAGATGAAATCTTCTTATATAGAAACCTAATTTTTAATAAATTTACCAACGTATAAAACAATGGAATAAATGTAGGACTTTCTCGTTATTATTATTATTATTTTTAACAAAAACTAATTATGTAATTATTAAACTAATTTCAGACGTAACTTTCTTGAAGCTTATATAATAAATAACAGCATTGGTTAAAAAAAATAATCTTTATAGATGGCCGGATGGTCCACCTATAAAATTAAAGTTTAAGGTGCTTTGAAAGACCTAGGTCATCCCCAGTCTCTTGCACGTGACTGCCTCTATTGTGGTCCTCGATGAACAAGCGATGGGTAGTGTCCAACAGTGATCGAATGCATTGATATAAAACACTAGACACTGGTAGTTAGTCGCGAGTCTAAGTGAATTTTCCGACTCTTCTTTACGTGCCTAACTCATTAGTAGGGGTCAGTTTCTCATAGAAAGTCATTCCCCTTGGTAGATCGTCCTTACGTGCCTTATTCCATCAAATCTACTCAATCCTATCCTACAATGGGTATGATTAAAAATGCCCTCTTAGTATCTCCACAGGGAGGAGACGTTTAAAAAAAAACACCAGTCTACAATGTACAGTTTTATCTCATAACTTCGATTAATTAATTTAAATATTATTATTAAATTTTAATCTTAATCTTTTAAAATTAAATTCTTGCAAAGCGTTACAGCCGAATGCATTGTATAATTTGTAATTAGACAATTAATTAAAGTATAAAATTTTAACAAATATAAAATTTGAATGCCCTTAAAATTTATTATATCAAATAATATATAAATCAATACACTTAAATTTAATTAAATTGAACCAAAATCATTATTATATTAATCCATAAATTCGAAAAACATTTAAAGTCCATACTACAAATCTATTTTAATAATAAATATTAATGATAAATACAATTTATAATAATTAGAATAGCACACAATATGCTAATTATTCTAATCAATAATCAATATATTACTATAGTGTACCAGATATTTTCCAAATTAACTTTTTGTATAGAAAATAGAGTGGAAAATGGGTCATATTTATACTTATGTAAGACCTTTCAGAAATTCAAAAATGATTATATTTATAATTTTAAAATTATNGGGTCCCTCAGCTGACACCTTAATTTGCCCAAATATCATTAAACAATTAATAGAAATTTAAATTATTATCTGATTGAATTTAAAAAAAATTACAGGAATTTATCACGGGCGGCCGATTCCGTCCCCATTCCTCATCATCCGGTGGTGAAATGTTTAGGTTAACAATTGAATGCACAGAGATAATTCTGATTATTATCTCTGTACGAAATTGTAAATTGTGTACAGTAGAAGAATAAAGAATTTTTAAAATGTGTTAGATTGGTCACTCGGTGTAATAAACTCTTACGTAAGTTAAGAAAGTACCGTTCGGAAATGAAAAACTCCAGTTGTGATGTGGAAAATTAAATGGTTATAGACTTTTCACAGGCTTTTACAATCTTTCCAATTGATATTTTGGAGTAAGATTGTACGACATTATCTAAGTTTAAAGTAATTCAACGTAAATGCCGAGTTTCCTAATAATTGGACGAACGGTCTAAGTGTGTATAGCGAACAAACAAACAAACATCCTCATTTATATATATATAGATAAACGTGTAAAAGAAGCACTGGTAGATTATTCATCTGTTGATCTATTGAACAGAAACCTATAAAAAACTTAGGCGCCGAAGATGACTTTAGAAGCGATCTGCCCGGACAAGAAGGTCAGATCGCTCCTATTACCTTACCGCCAGATCACTCCCATTGTGAGCCTGGAAGAATCCACGATGGATATGATAAGAAAAAAGGTCTCTTAATGCCCACAGGAAGGAAAAAATAAAAATAAAATGACAATTTTTTTTTTTTATAAATAAAATTTTAAAGATTTGATTATAGAAAAAAAATCCAATAATAAGTTGCTTAACTTTTCCGGCAATATTAGGTGGCACCATCTATTATGATATTTTATTAAAAATTTGTTTATATTTTTAACTATTATAAAATGACAAAAAGCTTAATTTTGAGAGGAGAAATGGGTTTTATAAAAATTTATAAATGATAATAAAACGTAAAATCGCCTTTAAGTCTGACCTTACTGCAGATACACACGACTCCCTTTATCTCTCCACCCCTTCGACCTGGACGGACGGGATGGCCGAGAGGTCAAGGTGTCAGCCTACCGCTCTGGGGGACACGGGATCGAATTCGGACGGGTGGAAAAATCCCCGGGGATTTTTCGGATATGTCGGCCTCCAGCTGCACCATTGTGCACCTGGCCGAACCCATAATGGGCTTGCTAAATGAGGTCCTCTTAGTGCCCACAGGACGGAAAGAGTTAATTAATCTTTAGTTCGATACAAGTATCTTTTATGAACACGATAAAGTAAAGTCTTTTCGCACTTATAAAACACACTGAATCATAATATGTAATTTATCTTAATTACACGTCAAAGAAACAAGTTTTTCCTCTTTTACATTGTATGAAAACACTCATTACTTAAGTTTTGTAAACAGTAAATAAAGCTTATCAATATCCGTCATTAAAGTTATTTTTATATCTATATTATTACTCATTTTATTTTCCCTCATACTGATATAACGTACATTATATATTACCCTAAGCTTTCAGTTGTCTGTTCGAGATTAAGTTGAGAATTACACTTACAATCCCTACGTAATAGTCGAAGAATTAGAAGAATAATATTTACACACGTAAGTGGTATGTAAAAAAAAATTGTATAAGTACATAAGGGCAACAATAAGAGTCACGTGCTGCTCGCTTGCTACAGTTTGGCCACCTATTATATATATATATATTTATTTTTTCAATAAAACTATCAGAAAACAATTTAGTGAATTAGAAGGTTCTTCCTCTATTTTATTATTATTATTTTTAACAAAAACTAATTATGTAATTATTAAACTAATTTCAGACGTAACTTTCTTGAAGCTTATATAATAAATAACAGCATTGGTTAAAAAAAATAATCTTTATAGATGGCCGGATGGCCCACCTATAAAATTAAAGTTTAAGGTGCTTTGAAAGACCTAGGTCATCCCCAGTCTCTTGCACGTGACTGCCTCTATTGTGGTCCTCGATGAACAAGCGATGGGTAGTGTCCAACAGTGATCGAATGCATTGATATAAAACACTAGACACTGGTAGTTAGTCGCGAGTCTAAGTGAATTTTCCGACTCTTCTTTACGTGCCTAACTCATTAGTAGGGGTCAGTTTCTCATAGAAAGTCATTCCCCTTGGTAGATCGTCCTTACGTGCCTTATTCCATCAAATCTACTCAATCCTATCCTACAATGGGTATGATTAAAAATGCCCTCTTAGTATCTCCACAGGGAGGAGACGTTTAAAAAAAAACACCAGTCTACAATGTACAGTTTTATCTCATAACTTCGATTAATTAATTTAAATATTATTATTAAATTTTAATCTTAATCTTTTAAAATTAAATTCTTGCAAAGCGTTACAGCCGAATGCATTGTATAATTTGTAATTAGACAATTAATTAAAGTATAAAATTTTAACAAATATAAAATTTGAATGCCCTTAAAATTTATTATATCAAATAATATATAAATCAATACACTTAAATTTAATTAAATTGAACCAAAATCATTATTATATTAATCCATAAATTCGAAAAACATTTAAAGTCCATACTACAAATCTATTTTAATAATAAATATTAATGATAAATACAATTTATAATAATTAGAATAGCACACAATATGCTAATTATTCTAATCAATAATCAATATATTACTATAGTGTACCAGATATTTTCCAAATTAACTTTTTGTATAGAAAATAGAGTGGAAAATGGGTCATATTTATACTTATGTAAGACCTTTCAGAAATTCAAAAATGATTATATTTATAATTTTAAAATTATATAAAAAAA
>NW_019384893.1:393826-401192 GCF_000671375.1 Centruroides sculpturatus
ATTATATAAAAAAAACTATAATTAAAATAAAATAAAAAGTTATAGGCCTATATCTATATATAAAACTACTGTTTAAATGGGATTTTGTATTCATTTAAATATACAATAATTAATTAATTATATGAATATCTTTGAATATTACACATGAAATTAAGAAACTTTTAAGTTGAATTAATTATATAATATTTTTCTAGTTTTTTTTAATGTATTTTTTTAATACATTTATAAAAATTAAGATTAATATATACCTTATTTATTTCCTTTAAAAATATATAAACACCAGCTTCCTCTCTGCACGTTGTCTTCGAAACAAAACGAGTTTATTACAGCCGCAGCCTATTTATTAAGTTGGTAACATTACACAATATCTCTGAAGTCATGCAAAAAACGAGGTTGACATCATTGAGGCTACACTTAAGTAGATTCTTTTAACGTTAGGAATAAAATGTTTATAAATATTTATCCTCTCTATTTTCACTTATAAGCTTACTACTTTATTCATACTTCTTGACCTTGACAAAATTAAATTTACTTTGGTTTTATATGAGTTATAAAACTGGTAACTTGGTCTTGGGTTCGAGCCTGATCAAATTAATTAACGCGAAGAAAACTGCAAGTTTTACGTGTTTTCTTCGCGTGTTTAACACCTAAATAGGGTCTAGATTCTTGTAGAAAGTTCTCCCTTTATTCTATAACATTGTGTCGGTTCGAAAGTAGGGTTTCTCAAACGGGATCCCGGCTGCTTTTTAAATCTGGGAAATCCTACAAATTTCTTAAAAGTTCACTTTTTCTTCATAAACCTGATTATTAAAGCCAAAGTAAATGCCAAATTATCGGGCTATAAGCTTGATGCCGCTAATAAAGCAGCCGAGGTAGACAAATCAAGAATACTAGAGAGCAAAAGAAACAGTTCACTTTTCCCCCGGAATCATGGGACAAGAAAAAGACCGGGAAATGAGAAACCCTATTCGAAAGTATATATTAAGTCTACGTGAGTAAATTTTTAAAAATTAGTTCCTTTGGTTTAGTTTAATAGGGCACGGCAACGCAACGAGGGCCAATCTGTCAATGGGAGATGCACCCATTGATAGATTGCCAAATGGGATGACTTTCTATGGGAAACTGATCTTTACTTAGATGTCAAACACGTGAAGAAAATACAGAAAACTCCACGTGGTCAGTACATGACGTGGCACGAATCCAGTGTTCAATTGTTTTACCACTCGGCGATGGTCCATATAAAATTTGAAGACGATAATTACAATAATCTCTGTAATATTCAGCCATAAAATTAAATAATTTGCCAATAAATAAGATGTTTAATGTGCTGATGTTTCTATATTATAAGGCAATGTGTTGATTAATTAAAACAATATTTAATTTAATCACTTATACTCTATATATGACATTAAATTAGTCTCTTACTTATACAAAGTATATCCTTTTAATTACATTGAGAATGTAATTTAATTAATATACATTAAATTAAAGTGTAGTTAAGAAAAGTAATTTAATTTTTTAATGTACAGTATATATAAGAAATATACAGTACAGTACATTAAAAATATGCCAGAGTATATAATAATTACACACAATAAATATTTTACGCCGTAACTTATTTATTTTTATAATTATTTGTCTTTATGGGATTCTTACATAATGTGTAACGTACTGTAATAACAGGAATACGTGTATATATTAACGTATTTGACAGCTCATGCGGTTGCGGTACTTTGCGCCAACTTAATCCTAAGCGCCTAAATAATTGATCATACGGAAAACAATTTCAAAAATTAATATTGTACAAATGGATGCAATCAGTTTGGTTTTATTTATTATACGGCAGCGTGTGGGCGATCTGTAGAGTGGGATGCCACTCGGGAAGACTTTCTAACGCAAGCTGGGCCCTATTTAGGCGTTAGAAAACCCGGAAAATTTCATGTATCCTGCCCGTTGGCCAGGCGCGAATCCACGACCAGTGTTGGTGGTTTTATCCACTCGGCCATTGTTGGACGAATCAATCAGTGAATTGAAGTACCCAGAAGACAATCATAAGCTACTTTCATCATCCGTGTTTTGCTCGAAAATTGCAATCTATCTGGGCACAGACATGTGATATGGACCAGTGGTTCTCAACCTTTTTTCACTCGAGTACCACCTGAGTCTTCCGTGTGTAGATTTGTAGCAGTAAAGGATCTTCCTTGTTTACCAACAGTTAAACATTACTGGAATAACGGATAATGCCTGCCTCCTCACCGCGTTGAGGAGGCAGGCATTATCATCCCATTAAAATGAAAAGACATTACCATTCTTTACTATAAAAAGATTGCGTGCAACGAGTGATTCTCTTACTGATGGGAAGAATTCATTCCAATCCTGTCATATAAGATAGGAAAAAATTAGACTGGAGTAAATCTCTACGTTGGTTATAACTCCTTAACCTCTTAATAACGGTCACCTCTAAATAGCGACTACTTTTTCATGAACACTTTTTAAGAACAAAAATGTACACAAAATAACCTCCAAACAACGTCCATTCTACGTGTTCTTGTGCCCGTTATTCAAAGGTTTAACCGTATTTATTATTTTTACCATTACCTTTATTAATTTAACAGATGATAAGAACTTTTTAACGTAAGGTTATTTGAATATATTATTATATTCAGTAACTAACTAAGTTTTATATTAATTAGTTTAAAATAATTCAAATCAAATGCTAAAATACAGATAAAATTTGCTGTCTCCTCGCATCCTTTCCATGGTATTTAATTGTATTCCTATGATTAGAAAGGATGCGAGAACACAGCAAATTTCATTTGCATTTAGTGTTATTTTTAAATGTCTATCATCAATAGATTAAAATTTACTTAAAATATAAGAAAATAAACTTTACGTTAGTTTATTTAATTCAAATTTCATGCTTCAACCTTCGAAATATAAATTAAATAAATGAAAGACAAACATAGGAAAAATTTGTCATTATATTCTCTTTTCCTGCAAATTAACTTGATGTGTGTTAAAAATTTCGTAGTAAATTACTTACTACGAAATCTTTCATTGTCACACACACACCAACTCATCACTGAACACTGGTCGTGGGTTCGGGCCTTCACGAACAGTGGAGTTTTTGGGTTTACTTCGCGTGTCTAACATCTAAATAGGGACCAGTATCCCACGAAAGTCCTCCAGAGAGGCACATTCCTTTGATAGATCGCCCATGTATTGCGTTGCCATATTCCATCAAACCAAACCCAAATACTCACCCTCTCGATGGCATTATCCCAAATTAATAAATAAAATGTTCTTATTTTATGAAATCAAAACCCTAATAAAATTTAAAAAAATATTTTATGAGAAATTACGAAATCAATAACGCCTTAAGTATATTATTTGCAGAGGTAAGAGATAGGAGGAAAAATTGAATAAAATCATTTTCTTTTTCCTCTTTGCATCAATTAAGATTACAACATCCCAATTTCGAATTTATAATGAAAACTTTGTAAGTCTTATCAGACATTATGTCTTAGATAAAGTCCATTCTTAATTAATTAAGAATCATTTCATTTGTTTTTATATATATCTAGAAAAGTTTTATAATAATATGAAACATAGTAAACAACACACTAAATCAAAAATGTATTCGGCCTCAGGTAAGATCTGAAGGACAGTCTCCATCAAGGACAGAACATTTACTATATGTTTAAATATTGGCGAATCTAACATTTTGGGGTCTTGTGCTTCAGATTTTTTCCGGGCCCTTTTTAAAAAAATTTTTTTAAATAGTATTTTTATCCATTGTAGCTTATCTCCCAATACTGTAAGCAATTTTAACCAAAGGAGGTCATACCGACTGATTTCTCTTTGACCTTGTTTAATAAATTCTTTCTGAAGTTCACCATAAAATACAATAGAAACTGGAATCTTCAAATAGCTATATTATTAAATAATTAATTAAAGTAAATTAACTATTTATCTTAAACATAAGCTATTTTCTATTTTATTAACAAATAAGCTGGACCGTCGAAAACTTAATACGGGATCTGGAATAGAGATAGCCCTTGTTTCGAATAAACGAAATACAAGTCGACCCCCCTATAACACTGTTGATAATTCCGTTTTATATGAATTCCATGTTGTACGAGTCACTTAGATTTTACAAATACGTGAGCCATTTACAGCCTGGCACAGGTATTTGTAAAATGTAAGTGACTCGTACAACATGGAATTCATATAAAACAGAATAATCAACAGTGTTATAGGGGGTACACTGTACCCAAAATATTCATTTATTAATAAATAGCAACCTCAAAGATTTTATGTTTTGTTAGTAAAAACATACCGAGTCCAGGGAAAAATCCCCAGCTCCCCCCACTCAATCGTCTTGCAAATGAGACATAATAATATATACTGTATTCTAAGGCTGTATGTTGTAACAATTAGAACTGTAATTAGTCATAATAATTTCCGGTAACTATTAAATAATAAGCTTGTAAAAGTACATTAAAAAATTAACTTTGATATAAAAATTTCACTTTAAAATTGATATTTTATTATTAATTATAATTAAAAAAAAACGATAATTATGTTGAAATACTGTACATGCGTAATGAGTAAAGATTTGCTATCTTACCTTTGTGTTTGCTATTAAAATACATTCCTTTCTTGAATATTTTTTTAAATATAATGAAACTTGTTCAAGTGTCCTTGCCATAGAGGAAAATATAATATTTAACTGTCACTTGTAAATAGCAATTGCTAAATGTAGTGGAATAAAAAATAAATATATAAATAAAATATACTGTTATATTTTACAATGAAATTTCCTAGATTATATATGTATTGTATAAATATTTAATGCAAACATAACGAAATATTTAAACTTACTTATTTCGCTTTCTCGTTGATATATATATATATATATACAGTACTCGGAAGATTAGAAACCATGTAAAGATACAACACATGGTTTTCCTTTATTCTATTATAAAAATCCAATAGAGAATGCTTGATTAATGAGGCATTGTTCCTTTCTTACGAGTTTTTACTTAAATGATTTAACGATATGCAATATTTATATTCTGTATTATTATTATTCTTATTTTTTGAATTTTTCCTCCCTGTGGGCGATTAGAGGACCCCTTTTCAAAGCCCAATTATAGATTCGGTCAGGCCACAGAATGGTGAGAAACGAGACTTGACGTATCCAGACTATTCCCAAAACTTCCTGGGGATTTTCGAATGGCCGGATTTAATTCCGGATCCTAAGTGTGGTAGGATAACGCCTTAATTGACATAAATTTGAGTTTTTGTAATTCTGAGTAACATTTTGAATAAAATTCATTTGTTTCCGTGCAATTTATTTTCTTTATAAGCATAAAATTAAGCCGTAAAACTGAATTAGCCGTATGGTGAAACCCTCGTGAACTTTGACCTATCGACCCGGAAGTTTAGCCAGCACATCACTGATAATGAGAAATTTTTAAGTTTAAAATTTGAGCTGTCTAGACACAGTAGTTTTTTCTCTACGAGCATTTGAAGAACAAGAAAATACAGCTTTTTCGCGATTTTTACACTTTTTAAAATTGCTTATATTTCGGCAACCGCGTTATATAAAATCTCGAAACTTTGCACACTATTTAAGAAAACAATTTTGTTTCGAACGAGATATTCGGAATTACTTTAGGTGTTTGGGGAGCAGAGAAATCGATCTCCGAATATAAGCAACTCTGATTCCTGTATATGTACTGTACCAGGGTGAATCAAATATAGACGGGATTTTTGTTCCTGAACAAATAAGTTTGGCAGTACAGGGTCCACGCGTCTAGTCTGATTGGGTAGGGTCATTAGGAGTGGGGAACACCGGCCGTTTCATACTTTCAACCAATTTGTCAGTAGTGCTCACGATGTCGGAGCAACAGGTACGCCCCTCTGTTGCGCAACACATAATCATACAATTTCTTGCTCGTGAAGGAGTCAATGCAACAGAAATTTTTCGCAGATTGACTCCACAGTTTGGGGATTAAACACTGTCAAGGACTCGTGTGTTTGCCTGGCATAAAAAGTTCAAGGAAGGACGGACACGAGTGGAAAATCAGAAACACGATCACCGTCCTTGGACCAGCATTACAAACGAAAACATTCCAGATTATAATGTTTTTTTTTTATTCTTTAATAAATAATTTTAAAACATAAAATAAATCCCGTTTATATTTGATCCACCCTCGTATTATAGTCAGTCAGTAACTTGTTTACTTGGNCGACTCCTATTTTCTGTTATATATATCTATGAGTAATTACGCAAACTAGATGATATCAAATGATTCCCTTGTACTTCTACATTATCAAAGAGGGGCGCAAAAAAAAGCGTGTCCAGAATATCGTGCGATTCAACAAGTGAACAGAAACGACATCCCTCGTATTATAGTCAGTCAGTAACTTGTTTACTTGGCGGGGAGTCACAGCAAATTTTCGGGAATCGAAAAATTTTGACCGTCGTCCATATTGTCATAAACTTTTACTCGGCGAAATTTTTTTTATATCTCGGATGTTTTTGTTTGAATTAAAAATTATTCTGAAAAATCTTTTGTTTAAAGTACAGCCGCGAATATCGAGATGAACACTTATTTCTTCTTTAAGCCGTAAGAGGGTGCTATAGCAGAGGGACAGTCACGGTTGCCAACTTTACGGGGAAATAAAAAAACTATCCTATCTACACCTTAGAATTATCGTATTTCACTTAAAATCACGGTGTAAGAAACACCACGGTTTTAAGAATGCATGATACAAATACGTTGGCGAAGTGGTTGAGATTACTCGAGTATCCACCAGATGTGTAAAAGTCCATTGTTTACCATTGACAGAGTCGGTAGGGCCGCGTTTCTTTATGCAGCGCTCGAGAAGCGCTTTACAGCGGACCCTCTGAAACCCGTTTCGAAATGCAGCCAGCGCTGCAATGTAGCGAATCGTTTCTAAACGTTTGCTGCAAGAGGTCGCTGCAGCGAAGATAAAGCAGCTTTTACGTCCGCTACACGTGTAAAGCAAAATGGACGCTTGTGTGTATAATACGATATTATGCTGTAAAAATAAAAAAGTCGAAGTGACTGTTGATAAAAATATTATGGAAAGATTAAGAAGGATTAAATTTTATGAAATGACTCTGAAAGTTATCTAAAGAATAAGAAAATACTATATTTTAAATATAATTATATATCTTTTATCTCTTTACTTTGTTCACATTTATGGAAAGATAAATGCTCGATTCTTTATATCTCTTTATTTAAATATTGTAGTTCTTTAACTAAAGCACTATTTTCGGCTGTAACTGGAATTAAAGGATAGATTATGACGTCCGTGTTTCGCTCGAGCG